>NC_090765.1:55646040-55651040 GCF_036898095.1 Palaemon carinicauda | reverse complement strand
TTTAAATAAAACTGGGATATATTATATTCAAATCCCAGTATTAGATAATAAATGAAATCCAGTTAGTAAAAGGAACATTTTCAAAGAATATAAATATGTCTCTCTTGTTAAGGGTAGAAAAGACTCTTTAGCTACGTTAAACAGCTCTTCTAGGAGAAGGACATTTCAAAATCAAACCATTGTTCTCTAGTCTAGGGAAGTGCTATAGCTGCTGTATCATGGTCTTCCACTGTCTTATTTTAGAGATCTCTTGCTTGAGGGAACACTCGGGAACACTATTCTATCTATTTTTTCTCTTCCACTGGTTTTGTTAAAGTTTCTATAGTTTATTTAAGAAAAATTTATTTCAATGTCGTTACTGTTCGTAAGATATTCTAATTTTCCTTGTTTTCTTTCCTCACTGGGCTATTTTCACTGTTGGAGCCCCTGGATTTATAATATCCTGCTTTTCCAACTAGGGTTGTAGCTTAGGAAATAATAATAATAATAATAATAATAATAATAATAATAATAATAATAATAGTAATAATACGGATATATTTACATAAAACAAACATGAATGATATCACGAATCTGATGAAAATAAGTTACTTGGTTGAAAACCACCACCACGAAGGAAGAAAGAAATTTGTTAATGGAAGACTCGCCCCAGTCCCAAATGAGATTTGTCCTTCTTCTAATACACTGGTGAAAATATTCTCATTTTCACTTTTATAATTATTTGTGGGGGTTTTCCGTGTTCTTCAATTCGTAAATACGAGGAAACTTTCTATGACTATTTATCTTTCCTGTGGAATGTGTAAAATATATATAATTATTTTCAAAGTATGTAAATTTCTTCACAATTATTCTTATTTCGCAATTAAAATTTATATACCTTAAATATATATATATATATATATATATACACACACAAATGTATATAGATTCAATTATGAAATCAGAATAATTGTGAAGAAATTTACATCCTTTGAAATTATACATACATACATATATATATATATATATATATAGATAGATAGATAGATAGATAGATAGATAGATAGATAGATAGAAATTGTATATACATATATATATACACATATATACTGTCTATCAAACCATTCCCATATAATACATGCCATCAATACCCGGCATGTGCACTCACAATTCATGAAATTATAAAACGCAACAGACCACGAGATATCAATTCCGCTAAACGTCCACGGATAATTGAACCATGAGATTTCCGAATTACAATGCCACGATTATGGATGGACAACGAATAAAGAGAGAAAACGAACGAACAGAGGTCTAATAAGCGACCTTTTTGACGTACGGTTCAAAAAAAAAAAAAAAAAAAAAAAAAAAAAAAAAAAAAAAAAAAGTCCGGTTCAATTGACATGGCAACGCGCGGGCGGTAAATTTTTGCCAATTAAAACGAAGTTTCCATTACAAAATTACTGTCTGTCGTCCTACCGCTGGTCTATTTATACTGCTAATGCTACCGGTGCTACTGCTTTTGTTAGCAGTGCTACTGCTTCAGCTGCTACCGCTAGTATTAGTAGGACAGCCTTTACAAAACTACTGTCTGTCATCCTACCGCTGCTATCTATACTGCTAATGCTACCAATACTACTGCTTTTGTTAAAAGTTCTACTGCTTCCTCTGCTACTGCTGGCTGGCATCAGCAGGGCATCATTTACAAAAGTAATGTCTGCCGTCCTACCGCTGCTATTTATACAGCTAACGCTACCAATACTACTGCTTTTGATAGCAGCGCTACTGCTTCTCCTAGCAGTTGTACTGCTTCCTCTGCTACCGCTATCTAGCATCAGCAGGACAGCCTTCCATATTGGTTGAAATTTCATGAAAAAAGTAATTTCATCACTGCTATATTAATGGGTATTGGCGGCATGATTAAAAATATTATGGCTATGATCATCACTATAAATGACAAATGGAAAACCTAATTTCAGTTTACATTGCTTTATAAAGCTTAATAGGGACGTTGCAGAATTATAAAATTTGCATTTTTTCCCCGATCGATGTGCACATAAAGGTCATCACATTCTGCAAAATATGACCCATGCATCAATTATCTTAATTTCTGTTATTCAATGTTATATAGATCAAATGAAGCACCGTGTCTCGTATAGAAATATATGTATGGTTTAGTATAGGAAATACATATTTTCAAAGAGAGAGAGAGAGAGAGAGAGAGAGAGAGAGAGAGAGAGAGCGCTACTAAATTGGACGAAAGAGAAATATGCCAGATTAGATATAAACGAGAGAGAGAGAGAGAGAGAGAGAGAGAGAGATAGTCTGCTAGAAGAACTAGATCGGATGAAAGAGATATAAGCCAGATTAGATATAAGAGAGAGAGAGAGAGAGAGAGAGAGAGAGAGAGAGATAATAGTCTGCTAGAAGAACTAGATTGGAAAATGAAATAAGCCAGATTAGACATAAACGAGAGAGAGAGAGAGAGAGAGAGAGAGAGAGAGAGAGAGATAATAGTCTGCTAGAAGAACTAGATTGGAAAGTGAAATAAGCCAGATTAAACATAAACGAGAGAGAGAGAGAGAGAGAGAGAGAGAGAGAGAGAGAGATAAGAGTTTGCTAGAGGAACTAGATTGGATGAAAGTGAAATAAGCCAGATTAGATATAAAAGAGAGAGGAGAGAGAGAGAGAATAGTCTGCTAGAAGAACTAGATTAGAAAGTGAAATAAGCCAGATGAGAGAGAGAGAGAGAGAGAGAGAGAGAGAGAGAGAAAATAACCTGGTAGATGAACTAGATTGGATGAAATAGAAATAAGCCAGATTAGATAGGAGAGAGAGAGAGAGAGAGAGAGAGAGAGAGAGAGAGAGATAATCTATCGGATGAACTAGCTTGTATTAAAGAGAAATAAGCCAGATTAGACAAACGAGAGAGAGAGAGAGAGAGAGAGAGAGAGAGAGAGAGAATAGTCTGCTAGAAGAACTAGATTGGAAAGTGAAATAAGCCAGATTAGATATAAAAGAGTGTAAAGGAAAAATTACGGTATTCAAGTGTAACTTCCTGTTTACTTTTTTTTTTTTAAAGTAACTACCTGTTTGAGAGTCCCTGGCTAGTTTTCTTGGGACCTCTCTTCTGTTGAATCTAGCACTTTCTGTGCTACTCTCTCAAGCTTCAAAGAACAGCTGCGGGTGTGTCCCTAACCCGTCACGAAGTCCCATTTTGTTCTTGGAAGAATTGTTACATTTTAAGAGAAAGTCAAAAAGTGAAGGAAAAGTCTACTTTTCCTAACCCTAACTTCCAATGGAATTGTGCAGGAGAAAGACTTAGGGTATGTTCCTCGGTACTACAGGAGAATCGTAATATACGTCGCTTTTCTCTGTTTAATTTCTTGAGAGACAAATATTCAGTGATAAATGTGACTAATATTAATGTTTATTTTTCTGTTTTGATTTTGCATCTTGTTTAGTTATATTTTGGCTATTATTTTACTATTTGGTGCTTATCGTAACTTTTATTATATATTATTGTGACGTGAATTATTTGACTGATTTGCTTCAAAGAGTATTGGGCAACTAGTAATAATGAGGTTGTTTCATAACTGTAATTTCATAGTTGGGTTCTTCATTCTTGTTTGAATTTGTTGTTCTTGTTAATTTGATAATTATATTTATATTGTTTTGTATTCATTCGGCATTCATAATTTCTCGTAATTTATATCTTATTTATATGGAACCCTAGTTGTATGTAACTTTAAATATTATTGATAAATATAATACTGGTAAACTTATCTCTTATTTGATTTTCTCCCTTGTATTTTCACAATATTATGAGGTATTATCATGCTATAAACATCATTAAAAGAATCTGATAAGGATATATGGAAATATCCTTTACAAAGAGAGAGAGAGAGAGAGAGAGAGAGAGAGAGAGAGAGAGAGAATAGTCTGCTATAAGAACTAGATTGGATGGAAAGTGAAATAATCCAGATTAGACATGAGAGAGAGAGAGAGAGAGAGAGAGAGAGAGAGAGAGAGAGAATAACCTGCCAGATGAATTAGATTGAATGAAAGAAAATAAGCCAGATTAGAGAGAGAGAGAGAGAGAGAGAGAGAGGGGAGAGAGAGAGAGAGAGAGAGAGAGACTTCTAAATATAGGATTATGCTTTTAAACCCTAAATCTCTACGGCCTCATGCTACCATGTTTCATTTACTCTGTTTTACGGTTCTTCCTAAATGGATGAAAATGGAGCGGGTTAGTCATGGCTACCATTAATTTCACTTTCTTACCAGGTCAGTGACTTTCAACGAAAGGCTTTTTTCCTTCGCGGGAAGTATCTTTCTCATTATTAGCTCTGGTCATAACTACCTGTTAGGGCTGTGCCACGCCCCCTTAAATAGCGCGAAAATTAGGAGTGAGAACGTGGTGCTATGTGTCTTAAAGGGAACTCACGCCTTTTCGATTATAATAATTTCCGGAACTATTTCTTAGGGTAATTTATCTCCCTTATATAATAAAGAGCAAGTGTTTGACTTTATATATAAATATCATATATATATACATATATATATATATATATATATATATTATATATATATATATTTATATACAAATATATGTATATATATATTTGCATATATATATATATATATATATATGTATATATATATATATATATATATGATATTTATATATACAAATAAACAAATAAACATATAAATTTATATATATATATATATATATATATATTTCTTGTCACTCCTCAGGGAGAGAGTAGTCATACCCCTGTGGAATATATATACATATATATATATATATATATATATTTCTTGTCACTCCTCAGGGAGAGAGTAGTCATACCCTGGTGGGAGGTTACCCCTTGAGGTACACTTGCAGACCACACTCTCCCACAAATTGCCGAACCAGCCGGTTGTATTTAGGAAAGGGAGAGGGGGTAGGAAGAGTTGAATCTGTGTGTGCACACGCCCATATCTATCTTTAGTTTTAATGTGAGTTACTTTATTAA
>NC_090765.1:55636040-55638540 GCF_036898095.1 Palaemon carinicauda | reverse complement strand
TGAATGGAAATCAACGCTAATTAATACATGTTGAGGTCAAAGGTCAAGGTGAATTGCCACAGAGAATTCAAACTTGGTTCATATTTGAGTGTAGGGAAATCCACGCCAATTAATACATGCTAAGGTCAAAGGTCAAGGTGAATTGCCACAGAGAATTCAAACTTGGTTCATATTTGAGTGTAGGGAAATCCACGCCAATTAATACATGCTAAGGTCAAAGGTCTAGGTGAATTGTCACAGATAATTCAAACTTGGTTCATATTTGAGTGTATGGAAATCAACGCTAATTAATACATGTTAAGGTCAAAGGTCAAGGTCGAGCAAAAGGTCGAGAAATAAGATGCCCCTCTCATTCTCTAATGGACCTTGCTCTCCCTTCCATCCTCCCTCGTTCTTCTATTCCTTTTATTCTGCGGTGGAATTCGCTTTGTCCCGACATAACAAATGTGACAATTCAGGTATATGTATAAGTTCTTTATCAAGCCGCTATTGCTGCAGCTGGCTATAAGATACTGCAGTTGTTAAGACGATATCATATCTGTTAGAAAGTTCTCTTTCAATTTTCCCTTGGTCATAAAAGACGATGAAACATATCGGATGAGGAGCAATAATGGAGAAAAATAAACTGAAATATATGACCACATTTCAGAAATGAATATCATGATTGAGATTATATTAAATCTGCTATGTCGATCTAAAAGGGATAAAGATAGAGTAAAGGGATAGAGCATTGAATGGTAAAAATGTAAAAGTACTTAAAATGATAAAAGATTTAATGGGAATTAAATCTGTTAATACTGTTGCTCTTCTTAAAATATTTTATTTTTCGGTGTTTCCTTTCCTCACTGAGCTATTTTCCCTTTTGGAGCTCCCGGGCTTATAGCATCCAGCTTCTCCAACTAGGGTTGTAGCTTAGCAAGTAATAATAATAATAATAATAATAATAATAATAATAATAATAATAATATTAATAATAATAATAACAATAATAATAATAATATATATATGAAGGTAAATGGAAAGAAGGAGGATGTAAAAGATAATGATAGTATGAATGATGGAAGAAATATAGGTACTGTAGTAAATGACGAAAGTCTGGGAAAGTATTGTATTCATGAAATAAGAAGAGCGTGGAGGTTACTGAGGTATGTAATTGTATAAAATTTACGGGAAAAAATTTCCCTCTATTTCCATAGATGCACGTCTCTTCCATATGATAAAGCACACAAAGGGATTATTGAGTTAACTCTCGTATGTGGAAGGGAAGTACTGATGATAAATATGAATATTAAAGAATACAGGTAAAAGCCATTAAGGCGAACTATTAGATATGTAGATGGGGGTGAAAAGCAAGAAATTTATGCAAAAAATAATGTCTGTATAGGGTGAAAGAAGGGTTAGAATCTTTCGGTATGATTTAGTTACGTTGGCTGAATGAAAGACATTATTGATTTTAACTAAAAAAAAATAAATCATAATTTCTGCAGGAATGGGGTTGTGGTGGCCTATTGGAAAAGTCACAGCGTGGGGATCGCCGGACTGGGTTCGAGTCCCACCCAGACTCAATAGCCTCTTGTAGAGTCTGCAACCTCACCATCCTTGTGAGCCAAGGATGGGGCGGTTTGGGATAGCCTATAGGTCTACATGCTGAGTCACCAGCAGCCATTGCCTGGCCCTCTCTGATCCTAGCTAGAATACTGTGTAATATTGAGCATCATGATGGAGAAGGCCTATTAGAATGAACTCCACACTTAGTATTACGGAAGGATGTTATTGTTCGGGAAGATCTGAATGTAAAGGATGATAAGAATTAGGAAAAATATTAGGCAAGAAGCATAACGAGCTAATAGAACGATGGTGCCACCGATCAATATCCAGGTCAGGATTAAAAAATTCAATAGACAGTAACTTTTCTTGCTTTTTCTTGGAGCCAACCCTCCCCGCACCCCTAAAGGAGGGATATGTTATATTTGTACATTGATTAATCAATCCATCTTCACAAATATGACATAGTTAAACTAACCTATATTAGGGTACATGTACTACCACAGGTTGGCTATGCGAATGACCTACCTATACCCAATACTTTTTTTTATTAAATCATAAAAAAAAACATTAAGAAAAGCTACCATAATGGAATACGTTTTTGGGGATATTTTTTATGAATACATCATTAATTGTACATAATTATGCCCAGCTAAGGACTCGACTAATTTCCTCCTATTGTGGTTAATCACATTTCAAAATTAAATAACACTAATAATTCTGTACCTCATATCCTACTTTTACCCCCTCCAAAGTTGGTAGGTTATATTTTACCCCCTGTTTTTGCGTTTGTGTGTGTGTTTGTTTGCAAACAGCTTCCTGCCCACAATTTGGATCGTAGGTTAATGAAACTTGCAGGGAATAGATGTTATATAAAAAACTGGAAATTATTACATTTTGGAAGGTCAAGGTCAAAGGTCAAGGTCACGCTCACGCGGAATGTCCAATTCACGTA
>NC_090765.1:55592053-55629553 GCF_036898095.1 Palaemon carinicauda | reverse complement strand
TGCCTTGGGTTAGAGTTCTCTTGCTTGAGGGTACACTTGGGCACACTTTTCTATCTAGTTTCTCTTCCTCTTGTTCTGTTAAAGTTTTTATATTTTAAATAGGAAATATTTATTTTAATATTGTTACTATTCCTAAAATGTTCTATTTTTCCTTATCTCCTTATTTCCTTATTTCCTTTCCTCACTGGGCTATTTTCCCTGTTGGGGCCCCTGGGCTTATAGCATCCTGCTTTTCCAACTAGGGTTGTAGCTTAGCATTTAATAATAATAATAATAATATTATTATTATTATTATTATTATTATTATTATTATTATTATTATTATTATTCTGTGCGTAAGCCTTGTTTGTTTCTCTGCTTTAATGTTTATATTTGTAGTTGTTATTTAAAATAGTAAATAACTTCAAGTATTTATTGCAAAGTCTATTTTGAGATAAGAAATGAAGTCCTTTTGTTAATGTTATTTTAATAATGTCAAAACGTTACTTTTAGTTATATATGCCATAACAGGGAAAAACCCCTATTGGCTTCTTACTGTATGAATGTACATAAGAATAAATAAAGTGTAAAGTGTCAAGTGTATCATCATTATTATTATTAGATAGGCTACAACCATTGTTGCAAAATAAGGAAGCTATAAGGCCAAGGGCTCCAACACGGAAAAATAACCTAGGGAGGAAAGGAAAAAAAAAAGGAAATAAAACAACATTAGCAACAGTATCAATATTAAAATAGATCTTTCATATATAAACTATATGAACTTCAAAATTAAATGGAAGAAGATTTGTTCCACGTGTCCTCTAATAAAGAATAATTCTCTCTTAGAATCTTCAGGTACATTAGCCTGCTGTGATAATAATGAAGAATTCTATAGTTCCCAGTATCGAGAAAGTACACCTGACCAATGAAGCAAACTAAATATTATGTAGCTTAAAATATTTTTGAAACTCTCAAAAGAAATTAATGTTGGAAGTATTAATGTGACTTCTTATAGACGTTTACAGGTTTACAGAAACCGCGGAACGCTACAGAAGTGTGGAACA
This sequence comes from Palaemon carinicauda, assembly GCF_036898095.1. Classification (NCBI taxonomy): domain Eukaryota; kingdom Metazoa; phylum Arthropoda; class Malacostraca; order Decapoda; family Palaemonidae; genus Palaemon; species Palaemon carinicauda. The sequence continues at coordinate 55,628,510 of NC_090765.1, read as the reverse complement.
AGAGGCCTGAAGTGAAACAAAGTAAAGAAATAACCGAATAATGCTGTCTACGTTTAATGTTTCAGTTGCTTAAAGTCTACGATCTCAAATGCCGCCTCATTTTTCTCCACAGAACAATTATTGATACAAAGAGCCAAAAATCATATACTAATTTAGCCGAGCCATCAAAAATGACGTCTAAATGTTCAGATAGATATGCATACAGACGCCCACACACACAGATTCAACCCTTTCCACCCACTCCCCCTTTCCTAACTACAACCCACCATTCGGCCTTTTGTGGGAGGTTGTGGTTTTTTAGTGTACCTCTCGGAGTCGCCCCCTTTCACTAAGGTATGACTATTTCTTCTCTTCCTTACAAGAAGGGCAGGGAATAGACCAAGTAGTCATACGTCTGGCAATGCCACTGAGCGTGATAGGATATATATATATATATATATATATATATATATATATATATATATATATATATATATATATATATATGTATATATGATACACTTTTACACTTTTCCAATTTAGACGTGTTTTTCAAATTTAAATAAGCCATATATCATACTCCTCCTAATATCTAGAATTATCTCTACCTCGGGATCAGAGACCCCAGGGGTTAGAAAGAATCCAAATATTAGGAGGAGTATAATATATGGCTTATTTGAATATATACTCATCTATCTATCTATCTATCTATCTATCTATCTATCTATCTATCTATCTATCTATCTATCTATCTATCTATCTATCTATCTATATATATATATATATATACACAGACACATTGTTCTTTAATATATGAGTAAGATTACCTTATGTTTAAGTATATATAGACTACAGAACTACAAAACGTCAAATCAATACTGACGAAGCAAGCAACTGACGGAGGAGAGAGGAGCAAAGACATTAAGAAAAGGTCAGCTGGAATCGGGAAATTCTAAATATCAAAGAACAAAATCAATGCATGCTCAGCTACCTTCCCATGATCCAGGTAGAGAGAGAGAGAGAGAGAGAGAGAGAGAGAGAGAGAGAGAGAGAGAGAGAGAGAGAGAGAGAGAGAGAGAGAGAGTTGTATCTGCAAATGTAATTCACTGGTTTGAAAAAATAGTTATGAATTGTTACTCATCTAAAAGTTGTAAGAAATAGTAACTATTTGAATCATTTCCTAACATTCTTTTAGAAGATTGTAGCAAAATGGGAATGTGCTTACACATCACCTAAAAGTATTATTAAGTAATATGCTGCACCATTCTTGTCGAATTAAAGATTATTGTCGACATAAACTGGTGAAACAAGGGAATTATTTAGAAAAAAAAAATTGATCTCAAAATGCCACACAGACTCGCTCTCTCTCTCTCTCTCTCTCTCTCTCTCTCTCTCTCTCTCTCTCCTCTCTCTCTCTCTCTCTCTCTCTCTCTCTCTCTCTCTCTCTCTCTTTCTCTTTATTTAGATGGTATGTCACTATCAAGTTTCCCGGCCCCGGGTTCGATACTCCGGACAACCAGAAGCTGTTATCTTTTGAGTTGATTCCCTCTTTGATCTCTGAAAGCGAGGTCTATGAATCCAGATATTAAGAGGAGATTAATAAATGGCTTATTTGGATATAAAAAAGACATCTAAACGTGGAGAATTTATCATTATACACACACAATATATATATATATATATATATATATATATATATATATATATATATATATATATATATATATATATATATATATATATCTTCGGTGAAGGCAGCAACAGCCAGTAATGAACACAAATTTCATGGTATGGATAGGGAAAGAGTTGTTCAAATTGTCCTTTTTTATTATTCCCAACGTTTCGTGATTCTTAATCACATTGTCCAGGGCTAAAAGTAAAACATATACAAAAGAATTAAGAAACAGTTAAAAATTTTTACAAATTCATTCAAAACTATAAAAAACAGTTGAAATTTAAATGAAAATTAAAAGGAAAAAATGAATAAATAAATATATATATAGCAGACAAAGTAGTGGAACCAACCTCGCAGAAGCGTAGTGAGAAACTGTATGCCAACAAGAGTTAGAAAATAAACCAAAGAAAACTATGACAAATACAACTGAATAGAAGAAGCTTGGGTATTTAACGACGGAACTAGTCGTTTGATCAATATGGACTCAAGAAGAGGTAAGTCATGGTTATTTGACACTTGACCAATGATGGTAAAATCTTTGTTTTCAATATTTTGTTTGCACATTCCAGCATGAATCCGAATATTAGAATGTTCAGGGTTGGATATTCTGCAACCAGTTCGATAGCTAACACCTCTATGGGAATCAATTCTGACCTTTAACAACCTCTTGGTAGATCCTACGTAGGTCCCAGAGTTACACTTTGGGCAATTATATTTATATACCACACCAGAGGACATATAAGGACTCAATCGATCTTTGAAGTGGAAAAGCGAGCCAATAGTGAGAGGGTTCTTAGGGATGAGTTTAACTTCCACAGCTGGGAAGTGTTGTTGGATAATTTCAGTAAACTTTTTCTTAAGGAAATCCTCATGAAGAAAAGGAAAACTCGCATAAAATTTTAGTTTAGGAACTTTAAGTGTTTTTGGAGTCTGAGCCAACTTGTCATTCAATAATCTATTAAGAAGTTTAAAAAATATTTTGGTGGGGAAACAGTTTTTCTTAAAATATTCACATAGATAAATAATTTCAATATGGAAAGATTCCCAACTAGAGGTCAAAAGGAATGCTCTGTGGAGAAGAGTAAAAATAGAATTAGTTTTAAAATTATAAAAACAAGAGCTATAAAAGTTTGAACCTAACCCAGTGAACGTCTTTTTTCTAAAAATCGTGGTACTAAAACCTTCTCTATTTCTAGACACCAACACATCTAAAAAGGGGAGTTTGTTATCTTCCTCCTTTTCTACGGTGAATGATATGTTTTCATGTTGTGAGTTGGCAAAGTCAAGGAACGATTCAGCGCCGAACTCATCTCTGAATAGAGCAAAGGTATCATCAACATACCTAACATAAAACAAGGGATGATAACTTAAAGGGCAATTTTCCAACATGGTCTCCTCCAGGGAGCACATGAAAATATTAGCAAAGGTGGGTCCCAAGGGGGAACCCATAGCCATCCCATCAAGTTGTTTGTACAAATTACCATTAAAAACGAAAGAGGTGTCCAGCACCGCTAGCTCCAAAAGTTTTTTAAAAGACGTGCGATTAAAATCATTAAAAGTGGTATTAGGTTCAGAAAATAATTTGTTTAAAATAATATTGATAGTTTCTTCCACAGGTACATTAGTGAATAAAGACTCAACATCAAGACTCGTCATGAAAAGATCTGAGTCTTGAGAAATTATGGCCTCTTTAAATGCATAGGAGTTATTTAGAGAAAAGGTGTTTTTTGTTATATGTTTGTGTGTGTGTATGTGTGTGTGTGTATGTGTGTGTGTGTGCGTGTGTAAAGAGAACAGTGCGTGCTATTAGTTTGCAAGCAAAAGTCGAAAGTTCCACTGCTCTCCGTGGGAAACACAACTTTGTTTGCATATGATAACTTACCCGAAGCCTCTTCAGACTTTGAATTTAGCCTCAGTACATAACAACTGCGAAGAAATTAGCAGCCCCTCAGAACTCTTAACTGTAACCCCTTGTAAAGAAATAGCAAGAGAATTGTGAAAAGGAGTTTTAATTCTGGTTTTAATCTTCTCTGGAATATAAAAAAAAATAAGAATTCAGAGTTCACTATTGAAAAGATATCCAGATGCTCTGTTTCACTGGTGTTCACGAGTGAACAGATATACTCAACGGTCCGTTCAAATTGTTCAAATGGTCTGTTGGAACACAAGGTATTTGCCAGCCGTTTCTGGCTCCCATTATCTCCACAGTTATTCTCTAATGGACCTTGCGCTCTCTTCCTTTCTCCGTCGTTCTTCTATTTCCTTCTTTTATTACCTCAGCCAGCGAAGTTGGAAGGAGGTTATGTTTTACTACTTGTTTGTGTGTTTGAGTGTGTTTGCTTGTGAACAGCTTCATGGCCAGAATTTTAATCGTAGAGTAATCAAACTTACAGGGATTAATTTTTATGTATAAAGATGGAAATTATTCAAATTTGGAAGGTCAAGGTAAAAGGTAAAGGTCACGGTCAAGCAAAATGTCCAATTCACGTAATCAGCCATAAGTTTGGACATCGTTATCACAGAGACTTTAAACTTGGTTCATATTTAAGTGTATGGAAATCCACGCCAATTAATACATGCAAAGGTCAAAGGTCAAGGCAAATTGTCACAGAAAATTCAAACTTGGTTTACATTTGAGTGTATGGAAATCAACGCTCATTAATACGTGTTAAGATCAAAGGTCAAGGTCGAGGAAAAGGTCGAGAAATAAGCTACCACGGCGGAGGTCTGCGCTCTACTGAGTGTCCCTCTCATTCTCTAATGGACCTTGCTCTCCCTTCCATCCTCCCTCGTTCTTCTATTCCTTTTATTCTGCGGTGGAATTCGCTTTGTCCCGACATAACAAATGTGACAATTCAGGTATATGTATAAGTTCTTTATCAAGCCGCTATTGCTGCAGCTGGCTATAAGATACTGCAGTTGTTAAGACGATATCATATCTGTTAGAAAGTTCTCTTTCAATTTTCCCTTGGTCATAAAAGACGATGAAACATATCGGATGAGGAGCAATAATGGAGAAAAATAAACTGCAATATATGACCACATTTCAGAAATGAATATCATGATTGAGATTATATTAAATCTGCTATGTCGATCTAAAATGGATAAAGACAGTAAAGGGGTAGAGCATTGAATGGTAAAAATGTAAAAGTACTTACAATGATAAAAGATTTAATTGGAATTAAATCTGTTAATCCTGTTGCTCTTCTTGAAATATTTTATTTTTATTTATTTCCTTTCCTCACTGAGCTATTTTCCCTGTGGGAGCCCCCGGGCCTATAGCATCCAGCTCCTCCAACTAAGGTTGTAGCTTAGCAAGTAATAATAATAATAATAATAATAATAATAATAATAATAATAATAATAATAATAATAATATATAAATGAAGGCAAATGGAAAGAAGGAGGGTGTAAAAGATAATGATAGTATGAATGACAAATGAAAGAGAGGTAGTGTAGTAAATAATGAAAGTCTGTGAAGTATTGTAGTCATGAAATAAGAAGAGCGTGGAGGTTACTGAGGTATGTAATTGTATAAAATTTACGGGAAAAAATGTGCCTCTATTTCCATAGCTGCTCGTCTCTTCCAAATGACAAAGCACACAAAGCGATTATTGAGTCAACTCTTGTTTGTGGAAGGGAAGTACTGATGATAAATATGAATATTAAAGAATACAGGTAAAAGCCATTAAGGCGAACTATTAGATATGTAGATGGGGTGAAAAGCAAGAAATTTATGCAGAAAATAATGTCTGCATAGGGTGGAGGAAGGGTTAGAATCTTTCGAGATGATTTAGTTACGTTGGCTGAATAAAAGACATTATTGAGTCTAAAAAAAAAAAAAAAAAAAAAAAAAAAAAAAAAAAAAAAAAAAAAAAAAAAAAAAAAAAAAAAATTGCAGGAATGGGGTTGTGGTGGCCTATTGGAAAAGTCACAGCGTGGCGATCGCCGGAATGGAGTTCGAGTCCCACTCAGACTCGATAGTCTCTTGTAGTGTCTGCAACCTTACCATCCTTGTGATCCAAGGATGGGGCGGTTTGGGATAGCCTATAGGTCTACATGCTGAGTCACCAGCAGCCATTGCCTGGCCCTCCCTGACCCTAGCTAGAATACTGTGTAATATTAAGCCTCATGATGGAGAAGGCTTTTTAGAAATAACTCCACACTTAGTATTACGGAAGGATGTTATTGTTCGGGAAGATCTGAATGTAAAGGATGATAAGAATTAGGAAAACTCTTATGCAAAAAGCATAACGAGCTAATTGAACGACGGTGCCAATAATCAATATCCAGGCCAGGAATAAAAAATTTAATAAACAGTAATTTTTCTTGCTTTTTCCTGGAGCCAACACTCCCCCCACCCCTAAAAGAAGAATATGTTATATTTGTAAATTGATTTATCAATCCATCTACACAAATATGACACAGTTAACCTAACCTATATTAGGGTACTTGAACTACCACAGGTTGGCTATGCGAATGATCTATCTATACCCAATACTTTTTTTCTACTAAATCATAATAAAAACATTAAGAAAAGCTACCAAAATGGAATACCTTTTAGGGGAAATTTTTTTTATGAATACATCATTAATTGTAACATAATTATGCCCAGCTAAGGACTCGAGTAATTTCCTCCAATAGTGGTTAATCACATCTCAAAATCAAATAACACTAATACTTCTGTATCTCATATCCTAGGTTAGGTTATAATTTACCCCCTGTTTTTGTGTTTGTGTGTGTTTGTTTGTAAACAGCTTCCTGCCCACAATTTGGATCGTAGGTTAATGAAACTTGCAGGGATTAGGTTTTATATAAAAAGCTGGAAATTATTAAATTTTGGAAGATCAAGGTCAAAGGTCAAGGTCAAGGTCATGCAGAATGTCCAATTCACGTAATCAGCCATAAGTTTGGACATCGATGTCACAGAGATTTCAAACTTAATGGATATATGAGTGTATGAAAATCCACGCTAATTAATACATTTTAAGGTCGAAGGTTGAGGTCAAGGTCGAGCATAAGGTCGAGAAATAAGCTGCATCAGCGGAGGTCTGCGCTCTACTGACCGCCCCTCTATTTAATTAATTGATAATAAAAGCAAAATTGATAAAAGACCCTAAAATGTGAAATAGGAAAGGGAGAAAAAAGCGAGATTTTCCCCTCTCTCTCTTCATGAATGACCCTCTCTTCCAATCTACATACTTCTCTGTTGCATTTTCAATGATAATCATCATCAAATAATTCATACAAGCAAATACCACGTGATTTACCCACGCAGTTGATGCTTTGACGATTAAAACCACCGCTTTCTATTCAATCTAATTATTTCAAGCGATGCTTTTCCATTTTAATAGCGCATGCAGTCTCCATACCTCATATGCTTTTTGAAAGACCCGACTGTTTAAAGGTTTAAAGGCCATTTGTAAATGCCAGAGGCAAGGGACAATGACAGTGCCCTATCAAGCAGGACAATGTCTTAAGATCAGCACCCAAGCCCCTCTCCACCCAAGCTAGAACCGAGGACGGCCAGGTAATGGCTGCTAATGATTCAACAGATAGATGTATAGGTTCCTCCAAACCCACCTTCCTTAGCTCATAAGGATGGTGAGGCTGCAGCGACAAAATGGACTAACGAGTTTGAGAGGGATTCGAACCCCAGTCAAGGAAGTTACCACTCAGGCCACCACAATCCTGTTTAGGATAATTCAATTTTGGAAGTATTAATATATAGTGAATTCTTTTTAGTGAGGCAGATTTACACCGACTCGTAGGAGTGCGCTTTTAGCTCGGAAAAGTTTCCCTATCGCTGATTGGTTGGACGAAATAATTCTAACCAATAAAATAGCAGGAAACTTTTCCGAGCTAAAAGGGCACCGCTGCGAGTCAGTGCACATGCGCCTCATTAAAAAAAAATAAAGTATAGTCATTATGTAAAGTTGGGAGCTTTATATACGATGAATTTGCCTAAAATTTAATGATATTTAAATAATTAATTATATCAATTTCTCTGGGTTTAATAAATTCTATCAAAATGTAAAACTTGAGGGAAATATTCTGCAGCATTGTAACTTCAATAAACTTTCATCTTTAAGATCTCTCTCTCTCTCTCTCTCTCTCTCTCTCTCTCTCTCTCTCTCGTGATAGATTTAAAATTCCTTTTCCAATATGCTAGAATATGCTTCTGTACTCAATGTCATGCATTATCAATCATCAAATAATTATTATAATATTTCCTAGCATAGACGTAATCATTTTAATGCAACCTCCATATTTATTGTACAAATCGCTGATTATAATAGTGATCGGCTTATGTTTCCTACTTTTTTTCGGTTTATGGATATATTGCAATATATGCAATGATGGTTCCTTTTCATATACACTGTCACGTATTACACATGTTGTAAAAACGACGACTTATGATAATTTATACTGTATTGTAAAATGTCGAGCCAGTTGATTATTCCGATGTGCAAAAATTTATAAAATATTTATTCTAAAAGATTTATTTCATCATGATTTCTTTTTCGTTATGATAGAGAGGATATTATACTTTTTTTTTTTTTTTCAAAGGCTGCTCATGAATGTCAGAGGCAAGGGAGACTGACATTGCCCTAGCTAGCAGGACAATGGCCTAGAGACTGATCATATATATATATATATATATATATATATAATATATATATATATATATATATATATAAACATATATATATATATATTTATATATATAAAAATTATATATATGTGTGTGTGTGTTAAGGTCAAAGGTCAAGGTCAAGCAAAAGGTCGAGAAATTTCTTGCGCTCTACTGAGTGCCACTCCAGTTGTTAATAGCAAGGGGGGGGGGGGGGGAGAGACAGCAGTTTGAGGGAAAACAGTAAAAATAGTTCAATCTCCTGTTTAATTGACCAGGTGTCACAAAAGCAAACATCACATAGGTCGCAAAGTTGAGTTTCTAATGTGAGCGCCTCTTTAAATATAATTCTTTATTTGTTAAAGTTAAATTTTCTATGAAGGGAGACAAATGTTTTATCATATTTCTAGATTCCAAGTACACTGAAGTCTGACTTTTTATGAAACAGCTTCTTTCATCATTAAGTAGTTAAATGTTTTAGCGCCTGGCACAAAACTCGTATTTATCTGATAGTTTAGTTTTCCAGCTGCCTTATATCTATTGAATAAATAGGTTTTTCTGCTGCCTTATTTTTATCGAATAAATAAGTTTTCCTATCTTATTTTTTTCGAATAAATAAGTTTTTCTACTGCCATATTTTTATCGAATAAGTTTTCCTGCTGCATTATTTTTATCGAATAAATAAGTTTTCCTATCTTATTTTTATCGAATAAATAAGTTTTTCTACTGCCATATTTTTATCGAATGAGTTTTCCTGCTGCCTTATTTTTATCGAATGAATAAGTTTTCCTATCTTGTTTTCATCGAATAAATAAGTTTTTCTACTGCCATATTTTTATCAAATAAGTTTTTCTACTGTCTTATTTTTATCGAATAAATAAGTTTTCCAGCTGCCCTCATTTTTATCGAATAAATAAGTTTTCCTGCTGCTTTATTTTCATCAAATAAATAAGTTTTCCTGCTGCCTTATTTCTATTGAATAAATAGGTTTTCCTGCTGACTTAATTTTGCCGAATAAATAAGTTTTCCTGCTGCCTTATTTCTATCGAATAAATAAGTTTCCCTGCTATCTTGTTTCAGTCGAATAAATAAGATTCCCTGCTATCTTATTTTTAACAAATAAAGAAGTTTTCCTGCTATCTTATTTTTAACAAATAAATAAGTTTTCCTGCTGCCTTATCTTTATTGAATAAATACATTTTCCTATCTTATTTTTATCGAATAAATAAGTTTTCCTGCTGCCTTATCTTTATCGAATAAATAGGGTTTCCTGCTGGATATTTTTATCGAATAAATAAGTTTTCCTGCTGCCTTATTTTTATCGAATAAATAGGTTTCTCTGCTATCTTATTTTTTATCAAATAAATAAGTTTCCCTGCTATCTTATTTTTATCAAATAAACAAATTTTCCTATCTTATTTTTATCGAATAAATAAGTTTTCCTGCTACCTTATTTTTTTATGGAAGCATTACTTCCCCACTGAGAAGAAGCTAATTTGTTTGCAGTCCCTTCATAAAATCTCTCGTAAAATCGAATACTGAGTGAATTTAGTGTCGCCCCGAGAGAGCCGGCCCAGTGTTCGCACATCTTATTTTGCTCACTATCTGGATTTGTTTATATCTGTCTTTAAAGTCAAACCATAAACTTGAAATAAGAATAGGGAATTTTTTTTCAATTTTTGCTCACGTCTTTTGCCTTTGTTTATCATTCAGTTAATGTATATGAATAAAAATTGTATATTCAGTGGAGAAACGTTCGGTGAATCAGGCTGTGAGCAAATCATAAATGAAGCTACTCACAGGTCTGGTAATTGCTTGGACCTCGTATACACTGACTCCCCTGGCGTTATAACTAGTAAGGTTGGTTCTCCAGTCGGGACATCTGATCATGCCTTGATTTCATTATTAGTGAAGACTGAGCAGCTTGTCCCTGATATATCATATTCTTGTAAAATTTATATGAAATCCCAAGCAGACTGGAATGGGATTTTGCATGATCTTTTGTGCTTGAATTGGTCACAATTATATGATAGTGCAGATCCTGTTGTCCCTTTGAATGAGAATCTAGTCAACATAATTGATAGGCGTATCCCTTCTCGTGTGCTAAGGTACCGAGTGAAGGACAAACCGTGGTTCAATGATGATTGTAGACGTGCTTATTTGGAGAAACAGGAGGCCTATCATCTTTGGAAGGGTAACAGATCAGATTTGACCTGGAGCAACTATACTCAGCTTCGAGCTTTTGCTCAGAGAGTTTATGCCTCAACTGAAAAGGAGTACAATTTAACTATAAAAGAAACACTTTCTGGTACAACTCAGGAACATAAATGGTGGTCTACCCTTAAATCTGCACTCTTTGGTGTAGATGCAACAGTTCCTCCTTTACTCAAACCAGATGGCTCAGTCACTCACTGTCCAAAGGAAAAGGCAACCCTTTTGGCTGATGTTTTCGACAGTAAACAGAGTAATGAAAAACTTGAACTTCCTCATTCCTGTTTTCCTGAGGCTAAACTAACTAGTTTAGCTTTTCGATCTCGTGAGATTAAAGCTCTGTTGATGGACCTTGATGCCTATGGAGGTGTAGACCCAAATGGTATTTTTCCTTTGTTTTTTATAAAGACAGCAGATTTCTTAGCTCCAAAGTTATCTGTTATTTTGCGCAAGTTAGCAAGAAGAGGAGCTTTTAGCACTAGTTGGAGAATTGGTAATGTTACTCCTCTATGTAAATGTGTTTGTGGTAGCTCAAGTCCCACTGATTACCGCCCAATTTCCATAACTCCCATATTATCTAAAGTTTTTGAACGTCTTCTGGCAAAACGTCTTAACAGGTTTGCTGAAGGTAATCATCTACTCCCTAGTTTGCAATTTGGTTTTCGTAAAGGCCTTGGAGCATGTGATGCCCTTCTTACAATCTCCAATGCTGTACAGAAATCCCTTGATTGTGGTCGGGAAGTTCGTATGATTGGCCTTGATTTTAGTGCTGCCTTTGACCGTGTTAATCATGAGGCCCTTGTTTTCAAACTGAAACAGTTGGGAGTGGGTGGGTCGTTTCTTAGCATTATTATTGATTTTTTAAGTAATAGATCTCAAAGAGTTGTTGTTGATGGGCACCATAGTGATTATAGGAATGTGATATCCGGTGTTCCACAGGGTAGTGTTCTTGGCCCATTACTTTTCATACTATATACACATGACATGTGGTTTGGCCTTGAAAACAAGCTTGTTGCATATGCAGATGATGCTACTCTCTTTGCATCAATTCCATCCCCTGAATGTAGATCTAGGGTTGATGAATCCCTTAATAGAGACTTAGCTAGAATTAGTGCATGGTGCAAATTATGGGGTATGAAGTTGAATCCTAACAAAACTCAAAGTATGATTGTAAGTAGGTCAAGGACGGTGGCTCCTCAACATCCGGATCTCAGTATTGATAATGTTTCTTTAAATATGTATGACTCTTTCAAAATTTTAGGTGTGATTCTCGACAGTAAATTTACTTTTGAGAAACATATAAGGTCTGTGTCTTCTTCAATTGCACAAAAAATTGGCTTATTGAGAAAGTCTTTCAAGATTTTCGGTGATCAATCTATTCTGAAGAAGTGTTTTAATTCTTTCATTCTACCTTGTTTTGAGTATTGTTCTCCTGTCTGGTCTTCAGCTGCTGATTCTCATCTTAATTTGTTGGACAGAAACTTACGGTCGATTAAATTTCTTATTCCTGATCTAGATATTAATCTCTGGCACCGTCGTTCAATTAGTTCATTATGCATGTTGCATAAGATTTTTCATAATTCTGACCATCCTTTACATTCAGATCTCCCTGGACAATTCTATCCTGTTCGTAATACTAGGCAGGCAGTTAATTCTAATAGCCAGGCCTTCTTCATCACGAGACTCAATACTACGCAGTATTCTAGAAGTTTTATTCCAGCTGTTACCAAGTTGTGGAATGATCTTCCTAATCGGGTGGTTGAATCAGTAGAACTTCAAAAGTTCAAAGTTGGAGCAAATGCTTTTTTGTTGACCAGGCGGACATGAGTCTTTTTATAGTTTATTTATGACATATTTGTTTTTGATGTTGTTAATAGTTTATATATGACATGTCTGTTTTGACGTTGTTACTTGTTTTAGAATGATTTATTGTTAATTTGTTCTCTTCATTTATTTATTTCCTTATTTCCTTTCCTCACTGGGCTATTTTTCCCTGTTGGAGCCCCTGGGCTTATAGCATCTTGCTTTTCCAACTAGGGTTGTAGCTTGGATAGTAATAATAATAATAATAATAAGAATAAAAGAATATAAATTCCGTGGAAAAACATTCAATGAATGTTTTAAGAATAACAGATTGTACATTTAGTGATTGTTTAAGAATAAATGAATATACATTCCATGGACAAACATTCGGGGAATGTTTAAGAATAACAGATTGTACATTCAGCGAATGTTTAAGGATAAAATAATATGCATTTAGTTGCCAGACATTCGGGGAATGTTTAAGAATAACAGATTGTACATTCAAGTGAATGTTTAAGAATAAAATAATGTGAAGGTGCTGCGATTTGAGAAACCTTTCCGTTTCTAGTTCGAAAGGAAAATGTTTCCCAAGACGTTATCCTCCATGTTTGTGCATTGGAGGTCTCATCAGAGACACATGGAAAAAACTTATACATGCAAAGTAAGTCGTAACTTAAGGATTCCATTTCAGGTACAAATATATATAATATCTATATATATATTATAATATAGATAATATATTATATATATATACATATATATATATATATACACACATACATTTATATATATATATATATATATATGTATTATATATATGTATATATATATATTATATATGTACATATATATATATATATATATGTATATATATATATATATATACATACATACATACATGTATATATTACATGTAAATATATATATATATATAAATATATATATATATATATATATATTGTATATATATGTATATATATGTGTATATATATATATATATATATAAATGTATGTGTGTATTATATATATATATATATAGATGAATTATTTCTTGTAAAAGTGAAATGGTCGATTTGAAAATATCTATTCCATAAATACAGATGAATGTTTTTCTCACTTTGAGTGGATCTATTAAAATAAATAACACATGTATTTCCTCGAAAGAATGATATGTTTGAATTGAAAATATTTAGTCTACGAAAACAGAATAATGCTCCTTCTTACTTTAAGGGTATCTATTGAAAAACAAAATATATCATACATGTATTTTCTCGTAAGAATGGAGTGTTTGAATTGAAAATATTTACAAACACATATGCAAGTTTTTTTTTTTTTTTTTTTTTTTTAGGGGGACATATTCAAATCAAAATATATCTTATATATTTCCTTGAAACAGTGGAATATTTTAATTGAAAATATTTAGTCTATAAATACAGACGAAAGTTTATTGATACTTCGCAGGGTTTCATATAAAAAATGTATTTACTCTATAAATACAGATGAAATATTTATTCATACTCTGCAGGGATTTATATAAAAAAATATCTAATAATTAAATACAGATGAATGTTTATTCATACTTTGCAGGGTTTTGTTAAAAAAAAAAAAAAAAAAAAAAAAAAAAAAAAAAAAAAAAAAAAAAAAAAAAAAAACATACACGTAGACCTGTGAAACAAACTAAATTTGTACAAATGACTGAATACACACATGGGGAGCTACCCCGAAAAGACGCGGGACACGGTCCAAGACAAATCGCAAGATGAAAAAGAGATAAAAAGTAAGACAAGAGGCAATAACAATAAATCGCTTCGATAACGAGATGATTTATAAAAGGCTCCACCACAAAAGGAATCACTACAATTCCTGACAACTTAAAACCCCCTCCGGGATCTGGCCTTATTTATTTGACTTTTCAAGGTTCAAAGTGGACGGAAAATCCAGGTATTGGAAGACAATGGCTGAGGCTTTATATCTAATCTACCATCGCGGTCTTTCTCCACAGCCTCCTTCCTCTCTCTCTCTCTCTCTCTCTCTCTCTCTCTCATCCCCAAAATCTACCATCGTGGTCTTTCTCCAGTCTCTCTCTCTCTCTCTCTCTTTAAATCTACCACCGTGATTTCTCTCTCTCTCTCTCTCTCTGTCTCTCTCTCTCTCTCTCTCTCTAAAGATAGGAGGAAAAACCAGCTTTCCACTGATGGCGGGACCGAGAGCAAAGAATATTAATCTCCATTTTACGAGCGAAGGAAATTAATTGCTCTCCTGCCAGGTCTCTGAGGGATTAATTTGAAAATTGCTTTTATAAGATTATTCGTCACAACAAATACATTTACACTAAGGCTGAAGTGCAATGAAATGTTATTCAAAATGTCATTAGACTCGACTCAGGGTTTCACATTTCATAATATTCATGATATTAACAGGAATAACAAGATAACAGTGTTTAGCCAGGTCAATTCTTTTAAAGTACACTTGTTGATATATAATGTTAAACTTGTTAAATAACATTTGTTTTTAATTCATCACCAGCAAAGTTATTTGAATTTGAATTTCATTTTAGACTGGGGTGCCATTAATTCTGATGAGACAGAAAAAGTAGATTTAAATCATAGAGAGAGAGAGAGAGAGAGAGAGAGAGAGAGAGAGAGAGAGAAAATGGGGGTGTCAGTGCTTCCATTGGAATTTACTAATCAAAGCAAACACCGCAAAAACACGATGAGAGAGAGAGAGAGAGAGAGAGAGAGAGAGAGAGGGGGGGGGGGGGTTACAAGGATTTTGGGATGTTTCAAAAACTTTTTGGTCCATCCGCGGAGAGAGAGAGAGAGAGAGAGAGAGAGAGAGAGGTTACAAAAGGCTACAAGGAATTTGGATGTTTCAAAGAATTTTCATTACTCCACAGGGAGAGAGAGAGAGAGAGAGAGAGAGAGAGAGAGAGAGAGACATAAATCCAAATACTGTAGATGGCATTGGTTCTTCCTCTTCATCTTCTCCATTTGTTTCCTCAGCCGCCAGTGGCTCTGCAGAAGAGAGAGAGAGAGAGAGAGGAAGAGAGAGAGAGAGAGAGGAGAGCGCCTTGTGTTTACAATTCCATTCGAGGCGTGAGAAGGCGAATATACAGATTTTCGAATCCTAGACGCCCTTCGCCACCAAGCCTTCCTCATTTGGATACGGAGTCGAGAATTTATTCCCGGCATTATCATATTCTCTTGCAGTTCCTTCTTTGCCCTCCAGATTTCTCACGGGGCTGGGGGATGTGGGGAAAGAGGGGGGGGGGGGGGGAGGGAAGGGGGGGGAGAGGGTGGGGAGAGGGGAATTCTTACGACTTTTTAGACCCTTGAGAACAGTTCTCTCTCTCTCTCTCTCTCTCTCTCTCTCTCTCTCTCACCTTGGAACCTTTTCTTTCGTTACGCCACTATCATTATACTAGTGCATGCGACCTGTCAACAATGACGGTTAAGTATTTAGATATATATGCGTGCACACGCACCCCCCCCCCCTCTCCAGGGTAAAACTGCTTATATATATATATATATATATATATATTTTATATATATATATATATATATATATATAAATATAAAGCCA
The DNA here is from genome assembly GCF_036898095.1 of Palaemon carinicauda. Classification (NCBI taxonomy): domain Eukaryota; kingdom Metazoa; phylum Arthropoda; class Malacostraca; order Decapoda; family Palaemonidae; genus Palaemon; species Palaemon carinicauda. The sequence goes on along the minus strand of NC_090765.1, from coordinate 55,612,626 downwards.
TACAATTGTTCTTATCATATAGAGGAGATAAAAGATATAAGAATAAATGAGAGAAACGAACGCATAAATTTAGTAATAAGTACAGCTAATTACTTATTCATTCTGGTTTTAAAATTCTCATGATATAAAACGAGCATTATAATTTTGGTAATGAATTAAGGGAATGAATTAAAATGATCTGACATCGTTATTAAGGAACTCTTTGTACTGTTACAAAAAAAGTATAACATATTTCACCTGTAATAATCATTGAAAAATACAAATTCATTGCAAAGGCTATTGCCATAGAACCATAGATAAGGGGATTCGTTTTAAACAATTTAATTTTGAACTTAATTTATAACATTGATATTTAAACATAACTTTCTACCCTTCATTTTAAACGTGATCTACAACATAGTTCATCAAATAAATCTTAACTGGTACATCATATCCTGTTGTGTCAAGAACGGGCCTTGTCTCCTCTTTAACATTGGAGAGGTTACCACTATCCTTGACGCAAAATTGGTTGAGAATGGCTAGAAAACACACGAATGTTTATCTTCTTGGAAATCAGACTATGTGTCATTTTTAATTTCACAGTGTAATCAAAGATACTACGATTATTCAAAATAGAAACAGATAACAGCAGAGTCCCGTAGTAATGGTTACCTCGTAAATCGGATATAATGGTCATGTGCATGTATTTATATATGTTTGTATATTGCTGAAGCGTTGATATGAATGGCAAATAAGATTAGTTTGATGAAAGCATTCAATGTAGCGCGCTATTTCAGCATTTGAAATTAGAGAAAAAATTTTTTATCAATGAAATATTAAATTTGGAATTAAAAGAATTCGGTCACAAATTAACTAGAGCTTAGTCCTAAAATATGTCACCAATATTTTCCATTTTTTTTGGAGAGAGAGAGAAGAGAGAGAGAGAGAGAGAGAGAGAGAGAGAGAGAAAAGTCCCAATGGTCTGGGAGACTTGATGCCATTTTCTAGTCAAACACAGGGGGAGAAATACGACAAGAAATTTGAGAAAAAAGAAGCGAGGGATGAAAAATAGTTTCCAAAAAGACGAAAATTACCAAACAGACGGACGAAAAAAAAAAATATTAAAAATAAAAAAAAATTAGGACGCTTGATTTACGAAAAACCTTAGTTTTAAGTGGAAACTTTTTCCGAAAAGGCAAAAACGTAAACAAATAGACGAGCAATTGACTTGAAAAGACCCCGAAAAAAAAATATCACTTATGACTTCTGACTTTTGCAAAATCCTAGTATAATGTGTTTCTATTTATTTTTTTATTTTTTTTTTTTTTTTGAGAGAGAGAGAGAGAGAGAGAGAGAGAGAGAGAGAGAGAGAGAGAGAAAAGTCCCAATGGTCTGGGAGGACTTGATGCCCATTTTCTAGTCAAACACAGGGGGAGAAAATACGACAAGAAATTTGAGAAAAAAGAAGCGAGGGATGAAAAATAGTTTCCAAAAAGACGAAAATTACCAAACAGGACGGACGAAAAAAAAAAATATTAAAAATAAAAAAAATTAGGACGCTTGATTTCGAAAAACCTTAGTTTAAGTGGAAACTTTTTCCGAAAGGCAAAACGTAAACAAATAGACGAGCAATTGACTTGAAAAAGACCCCGAAAAAAAAATCACTTATGACTTCTGACTTTTTGCAAAATCCTAGTATAATGTGATTTCTATTTATTTATTTTTTTTTTTTTGAGAGAGAGAGAGAGAGAGAGAGAGAGAGAGAGAGAGAGAGAAAAGTCCCAATGGTCTGGGAGACTTGATGCCATTTTCTAGTCAAACACAGGGGGAGAAAATACGACAAGAAATTTGAGAAAAAAGAAGCGAGGGATGAAATATAGTTTCCAAAAAGACGAAAATTACCAATCAGACGGACGAAAAAAAAAATATTAAAAATAAAAAAAAATTAGGACGCTTGATTTCGAAAAACCTTAGTTTAAGTGGAAACTTTTTCCGAAAAGGCAAAACGTAAACAAATAGACGAGCAATTGGACTTGAAAAGACCCCGAAAAAAAAAATCACTTATGACTTCTGACTTTTTGCAAATCCTAGTATAATGTGTTTCTATTTATTTATTTATTTTTTTTTTTTTTTGAGAGAGAGAGAGAGAGAGAGAGAGAGAGAGAGAGAGAGAGAAAAGTCCCAATGGTCTGGGAGACTTGATGCCATTTTCTAGTCAAACACAGGGGGAGAAAATACGACAAGAAATTTGAGAAAAAAGAAGCGAGGGATGAAAAATAGTTTCCAAAAAGACGAAAATTACCAAACAGACGGACGAAAAAAAAAAATATTAAAAATAAAAAAAAATTAGGACGCTTGATTTTCGAAAAACCTTAGTTTAAGTGGAAACTTTTTCCGAAAAGGCAAAACGTAAACAAATAGACGAGCAATTGACTTGAAAAGACCCCGAAAAAAAAATCACTTATGACTTCTGACTTTTGCAAAATCCTAGTATAATGTGTTTCTATTTATTTATTTTTTTTTTTTTTTTTTTTTGAGAGAGAGAGAGAGAGAGAGAGAGAGAGAGAGAGAGAGAGAGAGAGAGAAAAGTCCCAATGGTCTGGGAGACTTGATGCCATTTTTCTAGTCAAACACAGGGGGAGAAAATACGACAAGAAATTTGAGAAAAAAGAAGCGAGGGATGAAAAATAGTTTCCAAAAAGACGAAAATTACCAAACAGACGGACGAAAAAAAAAAATATTAAAAATAAAAAAAAATTAGGACGCTTGATTTTCGAAAAACCTTAGTTTAAGTGGAAACTTTTTCCGAAAAGGCAAAACGTAAACAAATAGACGAGCAATTGACTTGAAAAGACCCCGAAAAAAAAATCACTTATGACTTCTGACTTTTGCAAAATCCTAGTATAATGTGTTTCTATTTATTTATTTTTTTTTTTTTTTTGAGAGAGAGAGAGAGAGAGAGAGAGAGAGAGAGAGAGAGAGAGCCCCAGTGTCCTGGGAGACTTAATAACATTTATATAATTTTCTGGGCAACGCCAGAACTAAAAAGAAATAATAAAATAAAATTGAAAAAAAAAAAAAAAAAAAAAACAAGAGGGGCACTCAGTAAAACGCTGACCTCCACCACGACAGCTTATTTCTCGACCTTTTGCTCGACCGTGACCTTGACCTTTGACCTTCCGAAATCTAATCATTTACGGCTTTTGCCATAACAATCCCTAAAAGTTTCATTACTCTACGATTAAGATTGTGCCCAGGAAGCTGTTCAAAACACGCAAACACACACGCACACACACACAAAAGGGTTAAAACACGAAATTATGACCCTTGTTTTTTTTGTAAAATCTTAGTATAAAGGGTTTTTTTTTTCTATAGAGAGAGAGAGAGAGAGAGAGAGAGAGGAGAGAGAGAGAGAGTCCCCAATGCTCTGGGAGACTTAATACAATTAAAAATGGAACAATTAACCGATGGAAAACAAAGGTTTCGACGAACAAACGTAACAGACGAAAATTCGACTCTAAACCAAAAAAAAAAAAAAAAAAAAGAAACACGAAATTATAACCCCTTGATTTTTGCGAAATCTTAGTTAAAAAAAAAAAAAAAAAAAAAAAAAAAAAAAAAAAAAAAGAATTTCTGCTTCACCCAGCTGAGTTATAAACGATAGTATGGAGGACAGCTCATTTGATTTTAGTGGTGATTTGGAAGTGATCGAGAATATTTCAGCTTTCGAAATGTGCCAATTAGGCTTTATTGCCTCCAAAATCTTATGGAATGTTTGTCGTCCATTTAGTAATTCCGTTGTTTGTGCTTTGCTTAATTCTGCCCGAATCGTTTGCGTTTGCCGGCACAGTTCAGGGTCAAACAAATAAACAGTTGACATAGAGATACAAAGGGGTACTCTCGTCATTGGGAGAAATTCCTATTCCCTCTGTAAGCATTAGTTGGTTTTACTGGGCATACAGCTTTGTATACATGTACGTAAAAAACACACACACACATATACGAGTTATATATATATATATATATAAATATATATATATATATATATATATATATAAATATATATATATATATATTTATATATATACATACACATATTTATATATATATATATATATATATATATTATATATATATATATATATATAGTGACTAAAACCCAGACATAAATTAACATGTTTGAGTTTGAGGCCTTTGTCCTGCAGTGGACAAGAATACCTGCATCAGTTGTAGTTGTATACGTCTGTATGTATGTATGTATGTATACATATATAATATATATATATATATATACATACATATATATATATATATATATATATATATATGAATAACACAAGCGTGTTATTATTTGTTTGTATTACCATATTTATGCATTTTCATCAGTTTTCCACCACACATAGATCGACAATTATAAAAACGAAGTTAAAAAATCGAAATTAAAACCAGTCAGGTCTTTCTGGTGCCAGTGACAGACAGGTATGCTATTTAAGAGAGAGAAAAAGCTCGCATAATCAAACATAAATATGCATTTGATTTCTCAGGAGACACATAGATACCGGAAGCCGATTTTCCCCATTAAAATGTATATAAAGCAAATCCTGCTTGCGTTAGAGTTCAATATCTCGTAAAATAAACAGTGGATAGAAAGCATATATACGAAAATTAAAAAAAAAAATTTTTTAATTCAGTTTCAATTAAAAGTGCCAGATGTACGACAGAAGACGATAAAACTCGTATTCTTTCTGATCAGTTGGACGTCCAAAAGAAGATTTTCAGAACTAAAAAAATTTCTTTAGTAAAATCACTATCTTCTTTGTCTTCAGCTTTTTACCCATTTCTATATAGCAGTTGCTGTTTCCAATCAGCCCTTTTACACGCATGGTCAGGTTGAAGTCTTCACTGGAAGGTAACACAGCAAATATCTCTTGAAAATATTTTGCGATTTAGCTCTCACAAGGAAAAGGTAAGAGTTTAAACATTCCTTATGTTGGACTATTGGAAACGTCCCTACCTGGCATTTGCCGGAATGAGGTTCGAGTCCCACTCAAGCTCGATAGTTTCTTGTAGTGTCTTTTGATAATAATAATAATAATAATAATAATAATAATAATAATAATAATAATAATAATAATAATAATAATAATTCTAATGATAACTTTAATCATTTCAATAATAATAATTTTAAGCATTCTAATAGTGTCTGCAACATCACCCTCCTTGTAATCTAAAGATAGCCGGTTTGTGGGAGCATATTTAATTATTTATCATCAGCAGCCATTGCCTGGCCTTCCCTGATCCTAACTTAGGTGGAGAGGGATTTTGGGCACTGATCATGAGTACATATAGTCAGTCTCTAAGGCATTATCCTCCTGTCTAGGGCATTAGCACTCTGTCCCCTTGCCTCTGCCATTCATGTGCAGCATTTAAACCTTTAGAGGGCAATGAGTTGCTCATTGAAATGGAGTATAGATTTAAAGAAATACAAAGACGAATATTCATAGTAACAGGGTTTTTAACGTTTAAATAACTTCAGAGGTAAGCGAAGATAAATGAAAAATTTATTTTAATGTTGTTTATGTTCTTAAAAAATTTTGTTTTAATCGTTCATTACTTCTATTGTAAATTATTTATTTCCTTATTTCCTTTCCTCACTGGGCTATTTTTCCTTATTGCAATCCTTGGTCTTGTAGCATTCTGATTTTCCAACCAGGGTTGTAGCTTAGCTAGTAACAACAACAACAACCACAACAACAACAACATGGCGAGAGTGGAAGGCAGGAAAGGCATCCGGCTTTGAAAAAATATTTGCCAAAACTTTGTATAGTAGCTAAACAGAAAAGCAGTATACAGTACTTTAACTTCTACAATACGTCATTTACATTGGCCTCAGCACCATCCTTTAAAATGTGGGTAGCAACAGATATTTAGAGCCTTTCGGATCTCAAAATACATCTAGCGATAAGGTAACTAGCCCCCTTGTTTTATGAACATTTATGTGTGCATTTTAAAACATTAATGATGAGTGTTCTCCGGAAAATATCTATCTACCCCAATGGGTTGCATAACGAGATAGAGATAGAAGAAAATTCTATCAATAATACTGTTTCTCAAAGTATCTTATGTCAGATGAAACACCTTCCGCTAGCTAAAAATTTATCTTGCAATATATACATCATATTTTTATTCAAAATAGCGAGATATCCTGGTAAGGGAAGGTTTAATCTTGGCATCTGGTTCAAGCAGCGACTTAATATCTACTGGGCAATCGTCTGCTGAGGATGCTAGCCGTGGTTTATAAAAATTTATAATAAAAAGCGTCTCACCAATTGAGCACGACGAGTAGTTATTATTATTATTATTATTATTATTATTATTATTATTACTTGCTAAGCTACAACCCTAGTTGGGAAAGCAGGATGCTAGAAGCCCAGAAGGGGGGGGGGGCAACAGGGAAAATAACCCAATGAGGAAAGGTAACAAGGAAAAATAGAACATTTCAAGAACAGTAACATTAAAATAACCATTTCCTATTTAAACAATAAAAACTTTAACAAAACACGAGGAAGAGAAATTAAATAGAATAGTGTACCCAAGTGTACCCTCAAGCAAGAGAACTCTAACCCAAGACAGACTGAAATTCAAGTTACCTCAGCAGATTTAAAAGTTTATTGTAGTATTGAATAACACACTAATATCTCTAGGATGTTCACCTTCACGAGTTCCGTGAGACCAGTAATTGTCACACTGTTAAAAAATTGAATTAGAAAAACGGTAAATGTCTGGCAACATTTATCCCACGATTTTTACCGTTTGAAAAAAAACGGATATATTGACGTAAAAGAGTGATATTGCGGTCACCAACCCGTAAAAAGTGATAAAAAAGTAGGGTAAAATTACGGTCGCCTGTATTTTACTGAAATACGGTTGAGAACAGTATATATTTACGGAGAATTCCCGATTAAAATTACGGTTTTTTTTTTTCTCTAACAGTGCATGAACAAGCCAGGTCGCTTTTGCCTAGAATAATTTTCTTCATCGGAAAGAGAAAGTGGGGCGTCACTGTGGCTTCTACAGGTGAATGTTAACTTTTGACTCATTACTTAAACATATTAAAAGCAGAAAGATATATATATGTTTAATGTAAATAAAATATGATTCAAAACTTCTATTAAAAAATATTCATGACTACATATATTTCTTATTTAAAAACATATTTAGATAAATAGTAAAATTTGAAATTGTAAATACAGTATATGTAAATTAAATAAAAAATCATTCATGTAAATTTATGATGATGCATATGTTATAAATTGTAAGATTGGAAATGTGTATTTCATAATAATAATAACAAAAAAATAGTGCTCCATAAGCTAGAGAAAGCTGAACGATAATTAAAGAGGTTTGCAGGTTGGGTACACTGTTCAATGTGGTAATGTCCCTGACTGGTGATCGCCAAACTGGGGTTCGAGTCCCGCTCAAATTTGTTAGTTTCTTTGGTCGCTGCAACCTCACCATTCATGTAAGCTAAGGTTGGGGGTTTAGGAGAGTCTATAGGTCTATATGCTGAGTCATAAGCAGCCATTTCCTGGTCCTCCTTGGTCCTAGCTAGAGTGGAGAGGGGGCTTGAGTGCTGATCATATGTATATATGCTCAATCTCTAGGGCATTATCCTGTTTGATAGGGCAATGTAACTGTCCCTTGCCTTTGCCACTCATGAGAGGCTTTTAAATCATTAAAACCTTTGAACTAAATTCTACCTTTTAGCGAGAGCAAACTCCAGGTTTAATGTTTAAAGGTCGCTCATGAATACCAGAGTCAAGGACAGTTATATATGATCAGCGCCCAACTAGGACCAGGGAGGGCCAGACATTGGTTGCTGATTGCTTAACAGGTAGACCTCTAGGCTACCCAAAAACCGCCATTCTTAGCTCACATGGATAGTGAGGTTGCAGACACTATGAGAAACTAACTTTAGCGGATCTCGAACTCCAGTCCAGCTGATCACTAGGCGGGGATGATTCCAATAGACTATATTGAAACCCGGTAGTCATCTATCTCAACCATGCTGAACTTAGAGAGAGAGAGAGAGAGAGAGAGAGAGAGAGAGAGAGAGAGAGATGTTAAATTCATTGCAATACAACCATGAAATCATAACTAATAATTAAAGATGCCTAAACGAAGTAATTACCATTCTCACCCAGTTGGAAACACATTACTTATCTACTCTCTCTCTCTCTCTCTCTCTCTCTCTCTCTCTCTCTCTCTCAGTATAATCAAATTACCAACTGATTCTAATCATAACAAGAATATAATTCCTTTATTTCAGCTCTTTGTCTTTTCATCTTAAGAGGAAATATTTCCATCGAGAATTACGAATATAGTAATTATCCTCATTACGAGTGTACGAGACCCGTCATAAATGACGGCTAAATATCTAGATGTGCACATATATGCAACCACCTCTCACCAGGGTATGACTACTTTCCCTACACCCCCTAACTGAGGGACGGGGAGACATCGAGCAGTGACCGGAAATATAATATGTATATGTGTATATATATACATGCATATATATATACACACACACACATATATATATATATATATATACACACACACACACACATATATATATATATATATATATCATATGCATATATATATAATTTTTTGTGTATATACAATATATATTTAATTTTATATATATATATATATATATATATATAAAATAAATATATATATATATATATATATACATATACAACCAGACTCTTGCTCTTTATCATATAGTAGAAATTATTACTCAAAGTAAGAGATAAACCATTTTTGAAAATATTAAAAATATAAAATAACAATATCAATCATTCCCAAAACCTTTAAAACACTCCACTTGTAAAGATTCCATCTCTCTCTCTCTCTCTCTCTCTCTCTCTCTCTCTCTCTCTGCAAGATTCCCACCCCTGTCTTTCTTTGTCTTAGGAATTCTTGGGGGTCCACTTCATGTATAATTGACTTTCCGTGTAGCGCGTCAAGTCATGTGCAAAGCCCTGTCTCCGACGATTTGCACATTTCAAGAATTCCCTACTCTTTCCATGTTTTGCTTCAAGTCGGAATGCAAATTTTATAGCTGCATACATTTGCATCTGTTTCTTTGTCCAATGTGTCAGCATGCAATATATTTATGAAGTATTTTCCATATGACGATAAAATGATAACAATAATAATAATAACAATAGTGATAAAAATAATAATAATAATAATAATAATAATAATAATAATAATAATAGTCCTAATAATAATAGTTATAATAATAATAAAAATATTTATAATAATAATGATAATAACAACAACAATAATAAAATAATAATAATAATAATAATAATAAAAAAAAACAATAATAATAATAACAATAATAATAATAATAATAATAATATTAATAATAATACTTGATAAAAGATTGTTTCATTATTATCATTAGGCCTACTTCCTAAGCTACAACTCTAGTTGGAAAAGCAGGATGCTATAAGCCCAGGGGCTCCAACAGGGAAAATAATCCAGTGAGGAAAGGAAACAAGGAACAATGAAATATTCTAAGATCTCCTATATAAACTATAAAAACTTCAACAAAACAAGAGAAAGAGAAATAAGATAGAATAGTGTGCCCGAGTGTACCCTCAAGCAAGTACTTTGTCCAATATGTCAGCATGTAATAATTTATAAACTATTTTCTATATCACAATGTATCTTTGATCAAAGATTGTTTTGCTAAACTAATCAAAGTGTACTTTGTCCAATAGAGAAGCATGTAATATATTCATCAAGTATTTTCTATATCACAATGAATCTTTGATAAAAGATTGCTTTTATAAATTAATTAACGAGTACTTTAACCAGTATGGAAGCATGCAATACATTTATCAAGTATTTTCTATATCACAATAAATTTTTAATTAGACTATTTTTCTAAATTGATTAAAAAGTACTTTACCCAATATGTCAGCATGTAATACATTTATGTGTTTTCTATATCAAAATAAATCTTTGATTAGATTGTTTAGCTAAATTAATTTAAAAAGTACTTTGCCCAATATGTCAGCATTTAATATTTTTATCAATTTAAAAAGTACTTTGCCCAATGTGTCAGCATTTAATATTTTTATCAAGTATATTCTATATCACAATAAATCTTTGATACATTTATTAAAGAGTACATAAATCCCAGTATTTTCTCTTTAATTTTGTAGGTTATTATAAAATAGAGGATATTCTAACAACAAGTAAGAAAAATAAATGGACGTGGTAAGGACATATACTGATAATTACAGATAATAGATGGACATTAAGGATAACAGAATGGGTCCCAAAAGAAGGCAAAAGAAGCAGGGAAGGGAAGAGAAGGCGAAGGATTGACGAGCTAAGAAAATTTGCAGGTGTAGACTGGCATAGAAGACCAAAAACAGATGCGAGTGAAAGGACATGTCTGAGGTCTTTGTCCTACAGTGGACTAGTTATGGCTGCTAACAATGATTATGATGTTTATTTTACTGTTGTTACTCTTCTTAAAAATTTTATTTTTCCTTGTTTCCTTTGCTCACTGGGCTATTTTCCCTGTTGGAGCCCCGGGGCTTATAGCATCCTGCTTTTCCAGGTAGGGTTGTAACTTAGTAATTAGAAATAATAGTGGTAGTAGTAGTAGTAGTAATAATAATATTATTAATAATAATAATAATAATAATAATAATAAAAAAAAAAATAATAATAATAATAATAATATATTTATCAAGTATTTTTTATATCATAATGAACCTTTGATAAAAGATTATTTTGCTAAACTAATAAAAAAGTTCTTGAATCTCATCATTTTCTGTTTACTTTTGTAGGGTATTAAAAAGAGGACATTGATTTGCCATTGCAATTTTCTGTTTACCTTTGTAGGGTATTAAAAAGACGACCTACCGATTTACCAGTGCATTTTTTCCACCATCAAAGCAATGGAGCAAGCAAACGCCCGACTATAACACCAGGCAAAGTTAACTAAACTGTATATAAAAGATGCTAGGCGAACGGGGGCAGCACAACGCTTTTATGTAGGTCAGGCCTGAAGGACAAAATCAAAAGAAAGGTGTAGTAAAGGGAAGAGAATTGACTCTATAGCCGAAGGGGGCCGATAGACCTAACTTTTAAAAAAGAGAATTTAATAGGACTCCCGAAGGAATAGAAAAAAAAAGATGAAAGAGAATTTGCAGACTGCCATGGGGGAGAAAGGAAGTCTTCAAACCTACCAATAAGGCTTTTGTTAGTCTTTATTGGAAAACAATTGGAAGCGCTGGCCTTTCGGGATGTTTAACCTAGCCGCCTGAGAGGAACAGAATTTCTATCATGTTGGGAAGAACGAAACACCTTTCAAGGGCAGGGGGGAGTGAGGGGGAGAACGAAAGTATAGAGAGGATATATAGGATAAAGTTTTAGTCCCCAATTTTTCTTTGATTCTTTTCATACAATGGAGAAAAAAACTGAGACAGTTCTTGAAACAAAAGCCATATACGAGAAAAAGAAGGGTGAGGTTTATATGATTTTTTTTCTTTTTTAGTTTAGAAATGGAAAATAAGCCATATTAATAACATAAAAAATCAGATTTTTTAAAAGCATATTTGGTACTTTGTAACAAGGTAGCTCTAAAAAAATAATTGGAACAACTTGAACCTTATAATTTTGATGAACTACAGGTAAATAAAATATACACTGTTTAAAAAAAAAAACCTGTAAAAATATATTGTTCTTAGTCGTGTTTCAGAAAAATACAAGCGACCGTAACTTTTACCGAACTTTGTTTTTATCTTTTACAGGTTAATGACCATAATATTGTATCTTTACTAATATATATCCGTTTTTAAAACGGTAAATGTGTGGCAACATTTATTCCAAAATTTTTACCGTTTTTATGACAAATTTTAACAGTGTAGATAGATATATAGATAGTATAGATATTATATATATATATATATATATATATGTGTGTGTGTGTGTGTGTGTGTGTACATATATATATACACACATATATACATATGTAACGAATTGATTAGCTAAACAAATTCATCTTAAAGAACTTGATAATCAACTGCAATTCATTTTACAGAATACGATTCTACGAAGATACACATGAAATATAATAAATATTCCTGAACTAATTATTACTATCATTATCATTATTATCATCATTATGACTATTATTATTAGCTAAGCTACAATGATTCTGTTCTTCGAGGAGTGATCGGTTTAATCCTTTAGTGAAACCAAAACACTAAGTAAATATGACTATAATTTAAATCAGAAAAGTGGTCGTCTTTATATGAAAATATCCAAACTAATATTTTCCAAGATGAAGCAACGATGCAAATATCAAAATTCATGCTAAAATATATATACAAATACAGCAAAATTAGTTACACAGCAAATAATAATAAGCAAAACCCAGGAATGTGTTTCGAGGCAGATATATTACTGGTTTTAAAAAACGAAGCAGAAAAAAACGTAAACTTAACGAGAAAAGAATATGACAGAGGCAATTAGAAACACAAAATCAGGCGAGGAATGAGATCCAAAGCTCTTGACCTTTGCACCCTGCGAACAAGCAATATATCCATCTAGTTGGACGCAGGAAGATGGATGGAGATGCAGTTGCCTTGTGTTGTTGAAGGTGGTAGGAAGAGAGACCAGGATATTACATAATCTCTTCAGTGTATCATTCTCCGATTACAGTTTGGTACGTGAAGTGATTTTCAATAAAATCTCAGTTACCCATTGCGAAAAAAAATGTATAATAAGTACTTTTTTTAAACAATGAGGAGATGAATAATTTAGGAATAAAATTTCAGCTATCCATTGCGAAAAAAATGTATAATGCGTACTTTTTTTAAACAAAGAGGTGATGAATAATTTAGGAATAAAATTTCAGCTATCCATTGCGAAAAAAATGTATAATGCGTACTTTTTTTTTAAACAAAGAGGTGATGAATAATTTAGGGATAAAATTTCAGCCATCCATTGCGAAAAAATGTATAATGCGTACTTTTTTTAAACAAAGAGGTGATGAATAATTTAGGGATAAAATTTCAGCTATCCATTGCGAAAAAAATGTATAATGCGTACTTTTTTTTTAAACAAAGAGGTGATGAATAATTTAGGAATAAAATTTCAGCTAACCATTGCGAAAAAAATGTATAATGCGTACTTATTTTTTAAACAAAGAGGTGATGAATAATTTAGGAATAAAATTTCAGCTAACCATTGCGAAAAAAATGTATAATGCGTACTTTTTTTTTTTTTTAAGCAATGAGGTGATGAAAAATCAATATCGTAATTAAGATTGGTTAAAGAGAATGTTAGGCGAAGGAATAAGAATAGGGTTGTGGTGGCATATTGTCGGACTAGGGTTCGAGTCCCGCTCAAGCTCGATAGTTTCTTGTAGTGTCTTCAACCTCACTATCCTTGTGAGCTAAGAACGAGAGGTTAGGGGTAGCCTACATGTCTACTTGCTTAGTTATCAACAGCCATTGGCTGGCCTTCCCTGGTCTTAGCTTGGGTGGAGAGGGGACTTGGATGGTAATCATATTCATGAGTGGCCTTTAAACCACGACAAATTCTCATTCAAATGACTCTCCTCGTCTACTTTATTTCTTCCTCCTTCTATGTATTCAGTCTAGATATATATCCCAATCTATTTAGTAAATTTCCCCCACCAATTTGTTATTCAGTCTAGAAAAATATCCCAATCTATTTGGAAAATTTCCCAGACCAATCTGTTATTCAATCTAGAAATATATCCCAATCTATGTAGTAAATCCCCCACCCCCCAATATGTTATTCAATCTAGAAATATTTCCCGGTCTATTTAGTAAATTTCCCCGACCAACCTGTTATTCAAACTAAAAATATATCCCAATCTATCTATAAGATTTCCCCTACCAATCTGTCATTCAATCTAGAAATATATCCCAATCTATGTAGTAAATCATCCCACCCCCCCCCCCTCAATCTGTCATTCAATCTAGAAATATTCCCCAATCTATTTAGTAAATATCCCCCACCATTCTCTTATTCAATTTAGAAATATATCCAAATTTATTTAGTAAATTTCCCCCTACCAATCTGCTATTCAATCTAGAAATATATCCCAATCTATTTAGTAAATTTACCCCCACCATTCTCTTATTCAATTTAGAAATATATCCAAATTTATTTAGTAAATTTCCCCCTACCAATCTGTTATTCAATCTAGAAATATATCCCAATCTATTTAGTAAATTTCCCCCACCAATCTGTTATTCGATCTAGAAATATATCCAAATCTATTTAGTAAATTTCTCCCACCAATCTGTTATTCAATCTAGAAATATATCCCAATCTATTAAGTAAATTTCCCCACCAATTCTGTTATTCAATCTAGAAATATATTCTAATCTATATAGTAAATTTCCCCCACCAATCTGTTATTCAATCGAGAAATATATCCCAATCTATTAAGTAAATTTCCCCACCAATCTGTTATTCAATCTAGAAATATATTCTAATCTATATAGTAAATTTCCCCACCAATCAGTTATTCAATATAGAAATATATCCAAATCTATTTAGTAAATTTCTCCCACCAATCTGTTATTCAATCTAGAAATATATCCCAATCGATTAAGTAAATTTCCCTACCAATCTGTTATTCAATCTAGAAATATATTCTAATCTATATAGTAAATTTACCCCACCAATCTATTATTCAATCTAGTAATATATCCCAATCTATTAAGTAAATTTCCCCCACCAATCTGTTATTCAATCTAGAAATATATCCCAATCTATTAAGTAAATTTCCCCACCAATTCTGTTATTCAATCTAGAAATATATTCTAATCTATATAGTAAATTTCCCCCACCAATCTGTTATTCAATCGAGAAATATATCCCAATCTATTAAGTAAATTTCCCCACCAATCTGTTATTCAATCTAGAAATATATTCTAATCTATATAGTAAATTTACCCCACCAATCAGTTATTCAATATAGAAATATATCCAAATCTATTTAGTAAATTTCTCCCACCAATCTGTTATTCAATCTAGAAATATATCCCAATCGATTAAGTAAATTTCCCTACCAATCTGTTATTCAATCTAGAAATATATTCTAATCTATATAGTAAATTTACCCCACCAATCTATTATTCAATCTAGAAATATATCCCAATCTATTAAGTAAATTTCCCCCACCAATCTGTTATTCAATCTAGAAATATATTCTAATCTATATAGTAAATTTCGCCCACCAATCTGTTATTCATTCTAGAAATATATCCCAATCTATTAAGTAAATTTTCCCCACCAATCTGTTATTCAATCTAGAAATATATTCTAATCTATATAGTAAATTTCATCCACCAATGTGTTAATCAATCTAGAAATATATCCCAATCTATTAAGTAAATTTCCCCCACCAATCTGTTATTCAATCTAGAAATATATTCTAATCTATAGAGTAAATTTACCCCACCAATCTGTTATTCAATCTAGAAATATCTCAAAATCTATATAGTAAATTTCCCCCACCAATCTTTTATTCAATCTAGAAATATATTCTAATCTATATAGTAAGTTTCCCCCACCAATCTGTTATTCAATCTAGTAATATATCCCAATCTATCAAATAAATTTCCCCCACCAGTCTGTTATTCAATCTAAAAATATATTCTAATCTATATAATAAATTTCCCCCACCAATCTGTTATTCAGTCTAGAAATATATTCTAATCTATATAGTAAATTTCCCCCACCAATCTGTTATTCAATCTAGAAATATATCCTAATCTATCAAGTAAATTTCCTCCACCAATCTGTTATTCATTCTAGAAATATATTCTAATTTATATAGTAAATTTCCCCCTCCAATCGGTTATTCAATCTAGAAATATATCCCAATCTATTAAGTAAATTTCCCCCACCAATCTGTTATTCAATCTAGAAATATATTCTAATCTATATAGTAAATTTCCCCCTCCAATCTGTTATTCAATCTAGAAATATATCCCAATCTATTAAGTAAATTTCCCCCACCAATCTGTTATTCAATCTAAAAATATATTGTAATCTATATAGTAAATTTCCCCCTCCAATCGGTTATTCAATCTAGAAATATATCCCAATCTATTAAGTAAATTTCCCCACCAATCTGTTATTCAATCTAGTAATATATCAAAATCTGTTTAGTAAATTTCCCCCACCAATCTGTTATTTAATCTAAAAATATATACCAATCTATTAAGTAAATTTCTCCCCCACCAATTTGTCATTCAATCTAGAAATATATCCAAATCAATTTACTAAATTTCTCCCACACCAATCTGTTATTCAACCTGGAAATAAATCCAGAAATCTGTTATTCCATCTAGAAATATATCCCAATCTATTTAGTAAATTTTCCCCACCAATCTGTTATTCAATCTAGATCTATATCCCAAAATATTAAGCAAATTTCCCCCACCAATCTGTCATTCAATTTAGAAATATTTCCAAATCAATTTACTAAATTTCCCACATCAATCTGTTATTCAATCTAGAAATATATCCAAATCTATTTACTAAATTTCCCACACCAATCTGTTATTCAAACTAGAAACAAACCAACAAATCTGTTATTCCATCTAGAAATATATCCCAATCTATTTAGTAAATTTCCTCCACCAATCTGTCATACAATTTAAAAATATTTTCAAATCAATTTACTAAATTTCCCCCACCAATCTCTGTTTGTCTATCTCCCGTTTAACTTCTTAATTTGCCCCTAACAATTTTTTTTCACAAAATAACAACGTCAAATACAGGTAATAATTTTCCCCGAATAGAAACGTTGATCAGAAAAAGGGCCAGAAAATTGTCATGAAAGTTTTTGGTCTTCGAGACTAATTGGCCTCTTTCCACCTCCGACTTTAACAAAAGTTTATAAGGATTTGAGAGGAACCTTTCGTGTGATTTATGGTGTCTTACAGTTGAGAGATATTGAAAAGATACTTTGTTGTTTGGGTTGTTATGTGAAAAACAAAATATAGTAGCTTATTATTTAAAGTTATATATATATATATATATATACTGTATATTTATATTTATATATATATATATACTGTATATTTATATTTATATATATATATATATATATGTATATATATATATATATATATATTGTATATATATATAAATATACAGTATATATATAAATATATATATATATAAATATACGGTATATATATATATATATATATATAAATATAAATATACAGTATATATATAAATATATATATATATATATATACATATATATATATATATATATATGTATCTATATATATATTTAGGTATATATGTCTGTATGTATATATATATATATATATATATACATATATATATATATATATATTTATACGCACACACAAACACATTTATACAATATATATATATATATATATATATACATATATATATTCATGTATATATACACACATTTATACAGCATATATATATATATATATATATGTGTGTGTGTGTGTGTGTGTATAGTGCATATATATATATATATATATAATATATATATATATATATATATAACCTTTTATAAATAAATCTAAATATAAATGCTTTACAGTAAATAAATATATGCATACGTACGTACGCATATACAAAAGAACATACTGAAACAAGTAAAGTCCTAAGAATACCGATCCACACACTACACTACACAGTACCCAGAACAGACTCTACCCACTTAGCGATGCTGTTCACCCTAATGGTAAGATAATTCAGTCAATAGGATAATTACTGACCTCCATTGGCGCAAGGGTGTGTGTATCCCCTGGGTGCGTGTGGGAGGGAACGACCCTTGGAGTAGGCCCTGAGGGGAGGTCTTCGTAGATGATGCCGTTGGTAAGATCGCTGTTAGATTTGCTGGGACCACGACGTCCTCTCTGTCTTCTGTATCTGAAAAGAGGCGTTTGATATCCGTAGAGTTGTGATAGGATGATTATATTTATTCATTTATTTATTTATTTATTATTATAATTATTATTATTATTATTATTATTATTATTATTATTATTATTATTATTATTATTATTATTATTATTACAAGCTAAGCTATAACACTAATAGGAAAAGAAAGATGCTATAAACCCAAGGGCCCCAACAGGGAAAAATAGCCCAGTGAGGAAAGGAAACAAGGAAATAAATAAATTACAAGCAAAGTAATATGCAATCAATATATATTTTAAGAACAGTAACGACGTTAAATTAGACCTTTCATATATAAACTATATCTTATCACTTTCCTCACTATATATAGTGAGGAAAGTGAGAAAATTCCTAAGATATATAACTCGGAACTCTACACTATAAATCACCAGTCTCTGGAGACTGATAAAAAAAATAATAAATATACTCATAATAATGGGCAATAAAGGAAAAAATACCATCTGTAATAACTTTTTTTATTACATATACCAACATCAGTCCTAATCATTGTGAGAGATTACTAATGATAAAAGCTTGTAAATATATTGTAAAATTTTATTTCTATATTTTGTACTTCTATATTGTAAACAATTATTTTGATGTATTGTAATTAATACCCATTGTATAATGGAAATAAACATATTATTATTATTATTATTATTATTATTATTATTATTATTATTATTATTATTATTATTATTATTATTATTATTATTATTATTACTCTCAAGACCCTGTTTATCTTTAAAAGTAGGAATCAATAATGATGAGAGATGAAGTTATCTGAAGTTTTATCTATAGATATTAATATACCTAGTGAACTAACATTACAGTATTATTGGTGATAAAGATATGTATCCTTATTCTAATTAGTGGTGCGGTTTATATATTAAAGGCGGAAAATTGGAGACCAATTCACTTTTGAAAATTAAAGATAATAATTTTGATAATTTTAATATCAATAATATTTTTCAGAATAGTAATAATTTTAATATCTCTCTATCAATAATAATTTTAATCCTTTTAATAATAATAATAATAATAATAATAATAATAATAATAATAATAATAATAATAATAATAATAATAATAATGATGATTTTAATCATTATTATTAATAATCTTAAGGATATTTCTAATAATACTAGAACAGAATAGTGAAACTAGAGATTAAATAAAAATCTAAATTTGGTTTAAAGGACGAAAGTAATTTTTTCGCTTTAATCTATTATAGATAAACTTTATCTATCTGTTATAACAGATTAAACCTAAACAGCAGTGAACCATGTAATAAAAATAAGATAATCTTGAAAAAATGCTTTATAGAAAGAAAAATATATGTATAAATTTAGTGATAGGAAAACAAGTGTTATTTCGATAAAATATAACGTATTTTGTCACATAAAAGATTGACTCAGATATATTCTTACGATAAAAAATTTTCTATTTCATACCATAAAAGATTGACTCAATTTTATTCTTTTAATAAAAAAAATGGCTATTTTATCATAAAAAAAAATATTGTCTTTGCTGTATTCTTTCGATAACAAATTAGATCTTTTATCCCATAAAACACTGACTCACTTACATTATTTCGATAAAAAATTAGCTAATTTATCCTATAAAATATTAACTAAGCAATATTCTTTCGATAAAAAATACCTATTTTATCCCATAAAAGATTAACTTAGCCTTAGTCTTTCGATAAAAAAAAAAAATGAGTTATTTCATCCCATAAAAGATGGACTCATCTATATTCTTTCGATAAATAATTAGCTATTTTATCCCATAAAAGATGGACTTAGCTATATTCTTTCCATAAAATAATTAGTTATTTTACCCTATAAAACACTGACTCAGCTATACTCTTTCGACAATAAATTAGATATTTCATATCAACAGACAGACTCATCTATATTCTTTCGATAAATAATTAGCTATTTTATCCAGTAAAAGATGGATTCCGCTTTATTCTTTCAGAAAAAATTAAAATGGCTATTGTATCCTATAAAAGGTGAACTAATCTTTATTCTTTCGATAAAAAATTTGCTATTCCATCCCATAAAACACTGACTTAGCTATAGTATTTCAATAAAAAATTAACTATTTTATCCATTAAAAGATGGACTTAGCTATATTATTTCGCTAAGAAATTAACTATTCTATCCATTAAAAGATGGACTTAGCTACATTCTTTCCATAAAAAATTAGCCATATCATCTCAACACACTAACTCAGCTATATTCTTTCGATAAATAATGACCTATTTTATCCCATAAAAGTCCGATTAAGCTATATTGACTCTCGAGGTACGTTTACCCTCTTTGGTAATAAAGAATCCGTTACATCAAAAGCGATATTAGATTTTTCCAACCACCTTTTCCTCCGAGCTTCTGGTAACTTCCCCCAAAAAACCGATATATCTCCTTTCGTCTGCCCACACCGTGGGATACTTTTAAAACTAGATCTCACGTACTCCAAACGACATTTGGAACAGATGAATTGATAGACGGTTGACACGCGTGGTGAAACCAGCTGAATCTCCC
>NC_090765.1:55589333-55591553 GCF_036898095.1 Palaemon carinicauda | reverse complement strand
ATATATATATATATATATAGTGACTAAAACCCAGACATAAATTAACATGTTTGAGTTTGAGGCCTTTGTCCTGCAGTGGACAAGAATACCTGCATCAGTTGTAGTTGTATACGTCTGTATGTATGTATGTTATGTATGTATATATATATATATATATATATATATATATATATATATATATATATATATATACATACATACATACATATATATATATATATATATATATATATATATATATATATATATATATATATATATATATATATATATATATATATATATATATATATATATATATATATGAATAACACAAGCGTGTTATTATTTGTTTGTATTACCATATTTATGCATTTTCATCAGTTTTCCACCACACATAGATCGACAATTATAAAAACGAAGTTAAAAAATCGAAATTAAAACCAGTCAGGTCTTTTCGTGGTGCCAGTGACAGACAGGTATGCTATTTAAGAGAGAGAAAAAGCTCGCATAATCAAACATAAATATGCATTTGATTTCTCAGGAGACACATAGATACCGGAAGCCCGATTTTCCCCATTAAAATGTATATAAAGCAAATCCTGCTTGCGTTAGAGTTCAATAACTCGTAAAGTAAACAGTGGATAGGAAGGCTATATTCAAAATTAAAAAAAAAAAGTTTTTTTAAAATTCAGTTTCAATTAAGAGTGCCAGATGTACGACAGAAGACGATAAAACTCGTATTCTTTCTGATCAGTTGGACGTCCAAAAGAAGATTTTCAGAACTAAAAAAATTTCTTTAGTAAAATCACTATCTTCTTTGTCTTCAGCTTTTTACCCATTTCTATATAGCAGTTGCTGTTTCCAATCAGCCCTTTTACACGCATGGTCAGGTTGAAGTCTTCACTGGAAGGTAACACAGCAAATATCTCTTGAAAATATTTTGCGATTTAGCTCTCACAAGGAAAAGGTAAGAGTTTAAACATTCCTTATGTTGGACTATTGGAAACGTCCCTACCTGGCATTTGCCGGAATGAGGTTCGAGTCCCACTCAAGCTCGATAGTTTCTTGTAGTGTCTTTTGATAATAATAATAATAATAATAATAATAATAATAATAATAATAATAATAATAATAATAATAATAATAATTCTAATGATAACTTTAATCATTTCAATAATAATAATTTTAAGCATTCTAATAGTGTCTGCAACATCACCCTCCTTGTAATCTAAAGATAGCCGGTTTGTGGGAGCATATTTAATTATTTATCATCAGCAGCCATTGCCTGGCCTTCCCTGATCCTAACTTAGGTGGAGAGGGATTTTGGGCACTGATCATGAGTACATATAGTCAGTCTCTAAGGCATTATCCTCCTGTCTAGGGCATTAGCACTCTGTCCCCTTGCCTCTGCCATTCATGTGCAGCATTTAAACCTTTAGAGGGCAATGAGTTGCTCATTGAAATGGAGTATAGATTTATAGAAATACAAAGATGAATATTCATAGTAACAGGTTTTTTAACGTTTAAATAACTTCAGAGGTAAGCGAAGATAAATGAAAAATTTATTTTAATGTTGTTTATGTTCTTAAAAATTTTTGTTTTAATCGTTCATTACTTCTATTGTAGATTATTTATTTCCTTATTTCCTTTCCTCACTGGGCTACTTTTCCTTGTTGCAATCCTTGGTCTTGTAGCATTCTGATTTTTCAACCAGGGTTATAGCTTAGCTAGTAACAACAACAACAACAACAACAACATGACGAGAGTGGAAGGCAGGAAAGGCATCCGGCTTTGAAAAAAATGTTTGCCAAAAGTTTGTATAGTAGCTAAACAGAAAAGCAGTATATAGTACTTTAACTTCTACAATACGTCATTTACATTGGCCTCAGCACCATCCTTTAAAATGTGGGTAGCAACAGATATTTAGAGCCTTTCGGATCTCAAAATACATCTAGCGATAAGGTAACTAGCCCACTTGTTTTATGAACATTTATGTATGCATTTTCAAACATTAATGATGAGTGTTCTCCGGAAAATATCTATCTACCCCAATGAGTTGCATAAAGAGATAGAGATAGAAGAAAATTCTATCAATAATACTGTTTCTCAAAGTATCTCATGTCAGATGAAACACCTTCCTCTAGAATCTAGATAAAATTTATCTTGCAATATATACATCATATTTTTATTCAAAATAGCGAGATTCCTGGTAAGGGAAGGTTTAATCTTGGCATCTAG
>NC_090765.1:55581833-55584333 GCF_036898095.1 Palaemon carinicauda | reverse complement strand
TATATATATATATATATATATATATATATATATATATATATATATATACGTATATATATATATATATATATATATATATATATATATATATATATATATATATATATATATATATATATACAGTATATATATACATATGTATGGAATTGATTAGCTAAACAAATTCATCTTAAAGAACTTGATAATCAACTGCATTTAATTTTACAGAATACGATTCTACGAAGATACACATGAAATATAATAAATATTCCTGAACTAATTATTACTATCATTATCATTATTATCATAATTATGACTATTATTATTAGCTAAGCTACAATGATTCTGTTCTTCGAGGAGTGATCGGTTTAATCATTTAGTAAAAGCAAAACGCTAAGTAAATATGACTATAATTTAAATCACAAAAGTGGTCGGTTTTATATGAAAATATCCAAACTAATATTTTCCTCGAGGAAGCAACGGTGCAAATATCGAAATTCATGCTAAAATGTGTATACAAACACAGCAAAATTAGTTACACAGCAAATAATAACAAGCAAAACCCTGGAATGTGTTTCGAGGCAGATATATTACTGGTTTTAAAAGACGAAGTAAAATAACCGTAAACTTAACGAGAAAAGAATATGACAGAGGCAATTAGAAACACAAAATCAGGCGAGGAATGAGATCCAAAGCTCTTGACCTTTGCACCCTGCGAACAAGCAATATATCCATCTGGTTGGACGCAGGAAGATGGATGGAGATGCAGTTGCCTTGTGTTGTTGAAGGTGGTAGGAAGAGAGCCCAGGATATTACATAACCTCTTCAGTGTATCATTCTCCGATTACAGTTTGGTACGTGAAGTGATTTTCAATAAAATCTCAATCACCCATTGCGAAAAAAATGTATAATGCGTACTTTTTTTAAACAATGAGGTGATGAATAATTTAGGAATAAAATTTCAGCTATCCATTGCGAAAAAAAAGGTGTATAGTGCGTGCTATTTTTTTTAAACAATGGGGTGATGAACAATTAATGTCGTAATTAAGATAGCTTAAAGAGAATGTTAGGCGAAAGAATAAGAATAGGATTGTGGTGGCATATTGTCGGACTGGGGTTCGAGTCCCGCTCAAGCTCGATAGTTTCTTGTAGTGTCTTCAACCTCAGTATCCTTGTGAGATAAGAACGAGGTGTTAGGGGTAGCCTACAGGTCTACTTGCTTAGTTATCAACAGCCATTGGCTGGCTCTCCCTGGTCTTAGCTTGGTTGGAGAGGGGGCTTGGGCGCTGATATGTATGTATAGTCAGTCTCTAGGACATTGTCCTGCTATCTAGGATAATGTTACTGTCCTTTCCCCCTGCTATTCATGAGTAGCCTTTAAACCACGACAAACTCTCATTCAAATAACTCTCCTCGCCTATTTTATTTCTTCCTCTTTCTATGCATTCAATCTAGATATATATCCCAATCTATTTAGTAAATTCCCTCCACCAATTTGTTATTCAGTCTAGAAATATATCCCAATCTATTCAGTAAATTTCCCAACTAATCTCTTATTCAGTCTATAAATACATCACAATCTTTTCAGTAAATCCCCCCCCCACCAATCTGTTATTCAATCTAGAAATATATTCTAATCTATTTAGTAAATTTCCCCCAACAATCTGTTATTCAGTTTAGAAATATATTCCAATCTATTCAGTAAATTTCACCACTAATCTTTTATTCAGTCTATAAATATATCCAAATCTTTTCAGTAACCCCCCCCCAATCTGTTATTCAGTCTAGAAATATATCCAAATCTATTTAGTAAATTTCCCCCACTAATCTGTTATTCAATCTACAAATATATCCCAATCTTTTCAGTAACCCCCCCCCCTCCAACTGTTATTCAGTCTGGAAATATATCCCAATCTATTTAGTAAATTTCCCCCACCCCAACTGTTATTCAGTCTGGAAATATATCCCAATCTATTTAGTAAATTTCCCCCACCAATCTGTTATTCAATCTAGAAATATATCCCAATCTATTTAGTAAATTTCCCCCACCCCAACTGTTATTCAGTCTGGAAATATATCCCAATCTATTTAGTAAATTTCCCCCACCAATCTGTTATTCAATCTAGAAATATATCCCAATCTATTTAGCAAATTTTCCTTACCAATCTCTTATTCAATTTAGAAATATATCCCAATCTATATAGTAAATTTCCGCCACCAATCTGTTATTCAATCAAGAAATATATCCCAATCTATTTAGTGAGTTACCCCCCCCCCCTATCTGTTATTCAATCCAGATATATATCACAATCTATTTAGGGAATTACCCCCACCTATCTTATTCAATCTAGAAATATATACCAATCTATTTAGTAAATTACCCCCACCTATCTGTTATTCAATCCAGAAATATATACCAATCTATTTAGTAAATTTCCCACACTAATCTGTTATTCAATCTAGAAATGTATACCAATCTATTTATTAAATCCCCCCCCCACCAATCTATTATTAAATCTCG
>NC_090765.1:55566586-55568833 GCF_036898095.1 Palaemon carinicauda | reverse complement strand
AAAAAAAAATCTGTCAGGGGTGTATACATACATATATATATATATATATATATATATATATATATATATATATATATATATATATATATATAATATATATATATATATATATATATATATATATATATGCATATATATAGTATATGTAAAATATAATTATATATATATATATATACACACACATATATATATATATATATATATATATATATATATATATATATATATATATATATATATATATATATATATGTGTGTGTGTGTGTGTGTGTGTGTTCAGAGAGAGAGAGAGAGAGAGAGAGAGAGAGAGAGAGAGAGAGAGAGAGAGAGAGATAAAAATCAGCTATTTGGTATATCATTACCATCTTAAATGGAGCCAAATTAAATTTCCAAAATGCAGCAACATACAAGAATAGAAAAATAAAATTCAACAAAGCGTGATTCCATATGGGTCCCAACGCGAAGGGGGACATTCAATTTGGTGCAATATGGTACTTTGCAAGTTGCAATAAGGGTTGAAGGAGAGGAATGCGGTGAGAACACAAGACAGAATTATATGACGGGAAGGAATTTCCAATCAGAAGAGATTGAATCGACCGGAAAAGATTCAAGAAAAGTTGAAATGGAAGAGAAATATGAAAGACCGAATACAAGGTACATTTTTCGTCAACACTAAAAATGGTATTTATATGACATCATTAATGAGGCAGTCATCTTGTTTTTACCCCTTTTTAACAGACGAGGCGTATATATATATATATATATATATATATATATATATATATATATATATATATATATATATAATATATATATATATATATATATATATATACATATACAGTATATATATATATATATATATATATATATATATATATATATATATATATATATATATATATATATACATATACAGTATATATATATATATATATATATATATATATATATATATATATATATATATATACATATACACATAAATTTCTGCCTCATACTGGGATCTGGGATCGAACTTTAGTCTCTTCAAATGAAAGGGAAGGTCACTACCAATAATGCCACCAGGGCTCCAAAAGAAGTCTTACTTCTTTTAGAGCCTCTGGTGGCATGATTACTAGCAACAATGGCATTTCATATGAAGGAAATAGGGTTCGATCCCTGTAAGAAGTAAAAATTTATTTCTATTTGAGGATATATATATATACAGTATATATATATATATATATATATATATATATATATATATATATATATATATATATATATACATATATATATATATATATATATATATATATATATATATATATATATATATATATATATATATATATATATATATATATATAAGTAAATTACACTTAACCCTAAAGAGTAAATTGAACATAGTCTAATTCATTTTCTTTTAACTTTACCCGCAATTCAAGATACTGCTCAAAGCATACAAATATTATATAATCGTCTCAATCCTTCAATAGAATATGACTAAGTCTAATGATTTTCTTTACTTCAGAATAATAATAATAATAATAATAATAATAATAATAATAATAATAATAATAATAATAATAATAATAATGACATAAAAAATGTATTATTCATTAAAATCTTCTTCACTGACCTCCAGCAGACAAGGGCGGCAATGATGAACACCAGCGTGAAAGTAGCAGCCGCGACGACGAGGGCGGCCAGAGGTGGGTGAAGCCTCTGGTGGGTGTGGGCGTCCCCAGCCACCAGCAGGGCGGGGCAGGTCTCCGCGGGAGGCGGTGCATCGCACCCACTCCCTTCCTCCTCCTCTTCAAGGATTCGAGGAATAGGTGGAGGGGGAGGGAGGTTGAAGACGGGAGGGGGAGGCCCTCCGCAGTCACAGTCGGCCTCCTCCTCCTCCGCCGCCGCATCCTCGTCCCAATGGTTCCGAAACTCACTCCAAGGGTCGTTCCAAAGGGCGTTGTCATCCCCTTCGGAAGGAAAATCCTGTTGCCAGTGTCCTCTCTCGCCTCCGTCCTCCTCCGTCTGGAGGTCTTCCTCCCCTTCGAAGTGAAAGGCCTCCGCCCAAGGTTCCCCCGGGGGAGGGAAGGGGAACTGCGGAGGACTCGGCGGTGGCCAGGCTGTGTTTTCTGCCTCACGGTGGCGTCGGTTGTCCCAATCCATCCATGATCCGCCCACGCCCGCCACCTGAAAGAGAAAAGGCACGAATTAAATTCAACAACAACAATAACAACTACAACAATAATAACAACAACA
>NC_090765.1:55554086-55556586 GCF_036898095.1 Palaemon carinicauda | reverse complement strand
CTGTAAATCACCGCTATCACTTTGACCATTATACAGCAATATCCAGCATTATCTCGGATGTTATCCATGTAATGGACTAACTCGAGAAAAAGTTCAGAATATTAATTTAGCGTTCAGGGTAAACTACCCTAGCATACAGACAAACTACTTATACGAGTATACACTATTATTATTACATCCGCCAACGAAGAGATTATGTTTTCACCCCTGTTTGTGTTTGTTTGAGTGTGTGTGTGTGTTTCTTTGTGAACAGCTTCCTGGCCACAATTTTAATCGTACTGAAAGTTGCATGGATTAGCTGTTATGTAAAACAGGAAATTGTTAAATTTCGGAAGTTCCAGGTCAAAGGTTTAAGCAAAATCTGCCATAAGTTTAGATATCGTTGTCCCAGAGACTACAGACTCAGTTCATATTTGAGTGTATGAAAACCCACGCCAATTAATACACGTTAAGGTCAAAGGTCAAGGTCAAGATCGAGCAAAAGGTTGAGAAATAAGCTGCCGTGGCCGAGGTCTGCGCTCTACTGAGTGCCCCCTCTGGTTATTATTATTATTATTATTATTATTATTATTATTATTATTATTACAGGCTAGGCTGTAACCCTAGTTGGAAAAGCAAGATGCTATAAGCCCAAATGGCTCCAACGGGAAAAAAATAGCCCTGTGAGGAAAGGAAACAAGGCAATAAATAAACAAGAGATGAATAAACAATCAAAATAAAATATTTCAAGAACAGTAACACTCTTGACGCGTTTCAATTCTTTGATGTTTTAATCAATTTCCTTACATCTTCACTTGTAATTTCCACAGGTCAATCAATCCTGGATTTGCATCAAATTCTTCAACATTTGCATTATTTAAAAGATAAAGGTGACTGATTTCAGTTCAAGTTTCAATAGAATAGATGCTCACTAGAACGTCAGCCGGGCAAGCCCAAACCTCCAGTGGCCACAGTAGATAAACTGCTTAAACTCACGGTCCCTGGCTGGGATCGATCTCCTGCCATGCGAATGCAAGGCGAACACTTTACCACGGTACTAGCCGGAGGCTAGGATTGGCTCTGATCTGTTTTCAATTTATTGCAATTCTTCATAAACTTTTTAAGTTGAAACAAAACTGCGTCTAGGAATTATGCACATAAAATCCCTTCACATGGTGATAGTTACCTCAATTCCATTTTCATCCATATTTTCCTCATATGGTGTTATCACCCCCTTTCAATTCAAACTCACAAAACACAATTTTGGAAACATTCTAAAGCCAGAATTCTCCATTAACTATTCAACTTCCATCTTCACCACTTCGTAATAGAAAAAGAAAACAAGAAAAAGAGACAGAAGAGAAAGACATAATCGAGAAAATTAGTGAAAGAAAATTCAAATAAAAAATATGATAAACCCAGAATTATCCTTTAACTATTCGATTCTGCTTCACCACTTCATGATAAAAAAAAAAGAAAAAAAAAGGAGACAGAAAAGAAAAAAATGATTGAGAAAATTAGTGAACGAAGTAAAACTCAAATAAAAAAATAATAGGACTTACATAAATTTAAATATCAATCGAAATAGAAATGTCCCACCATCATACCATAACCCTTATTCGAACGCAATCCTCCACTTTAAGACCCATTCGATGTGGCTCGAAATATGCATTCCCCATTAATAAATCTGCGGCGTGGGTTCAGGAACCTTCTGGGACCTCGTTTCTAATATCCCTAAACGTTTTCATGCGAGTTTATAATACAACTGGGTTGTCTAGGGAGGAAGGAGTGGGAGGGGGGGAGGTTTGAGGTACAAAGAAAAGAGAGAGAGAGGGGGGGGGAGGGCGTTTAACGCCACTGGAGATAGGGGACGTGGATAAAAATGCCGATTGTCACTGCAGGATATGCAGGATGCATGGTGTAAATTAGGAATAAGATGGAATAACGTAGGAAAGAAAGCAATTAGGAGAGGAAGGGGA
This sequence comes from Palaemon carinicauda, assembly GCF_036898095.1. Lineage (NCBI taxonomy): Eukaryota > Metazoa > Arthropoda > Malacostraca > Decapoda > Palaemonidae > Palaemon > Palaemon carinicauda. The sequence continues at coordinate 55,554,628 of NC_090765.1, read as the reverse complement.
GATTTCATCGACTTGAAGGTATAACTGACTCGTAGAATTGTGCTTCGTATAATGCTGGAATTAAAATACTAATCAGTCGCAGTAATGGAGTCATGATTATAATGAGTGTGAATAGTAACTTGCTCTACAATAAGTAGTAGTGAGGATCGAAGCGTACTTCACATATTGTTAGAAACAGCAAGAGAACAATTTGATGCATAAATAGACAGACCTCTTACGCGCGCACACACACACACACATATATATATATATATATATATATATATATATATATATATATATATATATATATATATACATACATATATATATATATATATATATATATATATATATATATATATATATATATATATATATATATATATATATATATATTATACAGTATATATACATACATACACACTATATATACATACATACACACACAGAAAAACTTTCTCTTTATCATAGGCTTTTGGGGAGATACCATTCTGCAATGACAAACAAATTTCCTATGAACTAATGTACTAAATTTATTCATTGCCCTCCAATGACGCCCG
>NC_090765.1:55544086-55549086 GCF_036898095.1 Palaemon carinicauda | reverse complement strand
TGTATGAAAATCTACGCCTATTAATACATGTCAAGGGGAAAGGTCAAGGTCAAGGTCGAGCAAAAGGTCTAGAAATAAGCTGCTGCGACGGAGGTCTGCGCTCTACTGAGTGCCCCTCTAGCTTTACACGTATTTAGCCAGCTCCTTATCAAACTATTTGCAAAGTGTATTTATTTACCAGGATCTTAATCGCATCTTTCTGCTGACTGACTTCTTTTAAAAGGGAAGAAAACCCGATGAAAGCCGGGAAAAAAAGTTAATACGGTTCCTTCTTTAGTTTTTTCAACCCATTTCTTTTCAACATTTTCTTTCGAAAACTTCTTTAGTAAAAAAAGAATCCCATTTCTCACCGTCTTCTCATTTAATCAGCGAACAGAATATTTATGGGACCCATATGACGCGTTACTTATATGATACTGTACTAAAGTTGCCATACTTGTGAAGTATCTGTCTTGATTAAAAGGTCGTGAATGTTGAGAACACAGATAATGAATGCTGCTGTAGTTTGTAAGAATTCGTATTTTCAGTGAATTCTAGAGAATACGTGGACTGACAACATCAGCAACACAACAACAAAACAAATGTAGCTGTTTCTAGTCCACTTTAAAGGTTTAAGGCCGCCCATGAATGGCAGTGACATTGCTCTATCAACCTGGACAATGCCCTAGAGACTGACCATAGCCGCCTCTCCACCCAAGCTAGGATCAGGGAGGGGCCAGGCTCCCGCAAACCCCCTATCCTTAGCTCACAAGGATGGTGAAGTTACAACGACCAAAGAAACTAACAAGTTTAAGCGGGACTCGAACCTCAGTCTGGCGTTCACCAGCCTCAGACCTTGTCCCTAATCATGTCTTGGGTTTGGGTCAGTGTCATCATCACGCAAGCCAGTGCGGAATGGTGATGGTGGGAGATTTTCGTCTGATCACTCTCAGCAAACCAACCTAGTCCAGTTTTGCTGATCATGGCGATAAACAAACTATTCCACCACATTAAGGTTTCCCCACTCATAAAAAAGGGACCCTGAATGTATAGCAGTCGATTTCAAAGTTACGTCTTGAAATAAGGACAATATCCGCTATTACAGAAAATTAAATTCTAATCCTTGCCAGTGCAGGTTGGTGATGGGGAGATTTTCGTCGGATCGCTCTCAGCAAACCAACCTTTCATGACTGGTCCTGACTAGGAAAGCTTTGCTGATCATGGTGATACGCAAACCCTTTCACCACATTAAGGTTTCCCCACACAGAAAAGGACCCTGAATGCAATGCAGTTGATGTCAAAGTTACGTTTTGAAATAAGACGATATCCACTATTACACAAAATGAAATTCTAATCCTTCACTTTTTTTTTAAGTGACATAACCCGTCCCTTTCTAAAGGAAAAACAAGGGACGTCAGTTAATCCTTCTTAAAATACAGGATATTAGTGAGATGGTGATAATCTCTCTGAGTCTTCTTGAGCAAAACTGTACGTTTCTCTCTCTCTCTCTCTCTCTCTCTCTCTCTCTCTCTCTCTCTCTCTCTCTCTCTCTCTCTCTCTCTCTCTCTCTCTGTTACCGTCATAATCATTTAGTTTTAGTAATTGTATCCAGTAATGATGTTATTTATCATTACATGTCATTATCTCTACCATTATTGTATCATTTTAATCCTTGCAAGCTAATGTGGTTAAGGTGTCACCTCTCTCTCTCTCTCTCCTCTCTCTCTCTCTCTCTCTCTCTCCTCTCTCTCTCTCTCTCTCTCTCTGTTACATCATAATCATTTATTTTAGTAATTGTATCCAGTAATGATGCTATTTATCATTACATGTCATTATCTCTACCATTATTTGTATCATTTTAATCCTAGCAAGCTAATGTGGTTAAGGTGTCACCCCTCCCTCTCTCTCTCTCTCTCTCTCTCTCTCTCTCTCTCTCTCTCTCTCTCTCTCTCTCTCTCTGTTACCCTCATAATCATTTATTTTAGTAATTGTATCCAGTAATGATGTTATTCATCATTACATGTCATTATCTCTACCATTATTGTATCATTTTGATCCTTGCAAGCTAATGTGGTTAAGGTGTCACCTCTCTCTCTCTCTCTCTCTCTCTCTCTCTCTCTCTCTCTCTCTCTCTCTCTCTCTCTCTCTCTCTCTCTCTCTGTTACCATCATAATCATTTATTTTAGTAATTGTATCCAGTAATGATGCTATTTATCATTACATGTCATTATCTCTACCATTATTTGTATCATTTTAATCCTTGCAAGCTAATGTGGTTAAGGTGTCACCTCTCTTTCTCTCTCTCTCTCTCTCTCTCTCTCTCTCTCTCTCTCTCTCTCTCTCTCTCTCTCTCTCTCTCTCTCTCTCTCAATAGCAGCAGAAACCACTGACGAAACAGAGGTTAATATTTACTGATGGTACGTGATAGCATTCTGGATGCACAGTATCTTGCCTTTCATTTTATAGCAATACTGTAATGCAATAGAATGCTATACAACCGTGAAGACAAAAAATTACTTATATCATGAACGTTTTACTTCCCTATTAAGTGCAATAATTCTAAGCAATTATTACATCACCACAGCATTCATATTAGCTGTTGTGGGCTATTTACGTATTATCATAGTTAAGAGCAATGATTAATCATATCCTAAACGTTATTTGTCACAATTGGAGTTTTTTTTTTCCTTTCACACCAAGATAAAATAACCCGTAAAAGATAATGATAATAAAGTGGGAAAGAATTAAGGTCACCGAGAACAGAATATTTTCACGGAGAATTTTACATTAAAATCAACTTTCTTTTAAACTTTATCCTAAATATTTTTTCTTTCACACCAAGCAAAATAATATTTTACCCCTTTTTAATCCGTAAAATATAATAACAAAGTAGGGAAACAAATTAAGGTCGCTAAGAACAGTATATTTTTACGAAGAATTTCAGATTAAAATTACCATATTTTTTAAACTGTATCCTAAACGTGTTTCCTTTCACACCAAGCAAAATAATGTTTTACTCCTTTTTAAACCGTTAAATAATAATGAGGTTAAAAATTAAAGTCGCTGAAAACAGTATATTTTCACGGAGAATTTCAGATTGAAATTACCCTTTTTTTAAACTGTATCCTAAACGTTTTTTTCTTTCACACCAAGCAAAATAACCTTTTACTCCTTTTTAAAACCGTTAAATGATAATGAGGCTAAAAATTAAAGTCGCTGAAAACTATATTTTCACGGAGAATTTCATATTAAAATTACCCTTTTTTTTCAAACTGTATCCTAAACGTTTTTTTTTTCTTTCACACCAAGCAAAATAATCTTTTACTCCTTTTTTAAAAAATGTTCTTCCATCATTTTGTACACTTTTGGCCCCAGCATTCATAACATTCACAAAGCGTTCTCGCGGAAAGAGGTTTGTTTACTTTCTCCTGCATCACCTCCGTGAACACATTCGCTGGAGGGAGGGGGAGGAGGAGGGGGATAGGGAATTAGGGGTAAGGGAGGTGGGGGGGGGGGGGTTCTCTCATCTCCTCCCCGACATTGTTCTCCTTTAGGCTGAATAATCTAGTCCCTAAAAAGAAAGCATTGTTCTTGAAGGTGGGAATACGGGAATCAATGGCGATGTTTATCGGCCTTAAAGGGAACATTTCCATCCGGGTCTTCGTCTGCTTCCGCTCATTTCATAAACTGGAAGCTTCATGTTGATTTATTGATTTTTTTTTTAATTGATACAAAATTTGGGGAGTTTATAGCTTTTTAAAAAGGTAAAAAAAAACACCAGGCAAAAATGGAAAAAAAATGCTATTTGCTGATTTTTAATTTTTTTTAATTGATAAAAAATTTACTAAGTTTATAGCTTTTTAAAAACGTAAAAAGACACCCCAAAAACTGGAAAAAGATGATAAACTATAAGGTTCATGTTAGTTTTAAATTTTCTTTAATTGATAATAAATTTCGGGAGTTTATGTCTTTTTAAAAAGGGTAAAAAAACACCCCCCCCCAAAAAAAAAAAACTGGAAAATAAATGATAAACTATAAGCTTCACGTTGCTTTTTAAATCTTTTTAATTGATATAAAATTTAAAGTTTTTAGCTTTCTAAAAAGGGGGAAAAAACACTACAAATATGGAAAACAAATTTAGAATAAAAAAAGTATTCAGCTTTGGTGAAAAAAAAAGAATGGAATAACTTCTAAAAATACAGACCAATGTTCTGTATAAATTTCAATATTGTATTGCAAAATAGACTTTCAACCCTGGCCCTTACCCTTAAATGCATTTCCTTTACCTACTCAAATTTAGTTCCCAGATATATTACATTTCTATATTTGGTTTCTTGAACTTTCATTTTCTTTTCACAATTAAGAGCTTCAAATGATTTGTTCTTCTTCAAGAGCATTAATTATATTCTGTCTTTTAAAAAAGCTAATGGTTTATGATGGTAATTACTCATTGAAAAACAATTAGAAAATTATTACTAATTATTCAATAGATACTATGAGGCCAAACTCAAATGTAATTACCATCATAACTGTAAATTATTCTCATTCGAAAAATTCTCCCTCTATCTCTCTCTCTCTCTCTCTCTCTCTCTCTCTCTCTCTCTCTCTCTCTCTCTCTCTCTCTCTCAGGAAATACTTTGACGAATGGTATGTAATTTCTTTAATCCGATAGAGTTAATCGTTGCTTTATAAAATAAATGAGAAATTAATTCCTGGGTAGACAAGTGAGACTACCTAACTAATCGCTAAACAATATTATAAAACACTGGACAATATTTTGCTCCTTATTAATTAAAATGTCGTCTACAGCTGATGAGCGTCAGGCTTATTTGCATTTTTTTCGAATGCATTCGACAGAGAGAGAGAGAGAGAGGGGGGATCAGTTGAAAGTAGGTAATATTCGATTGCATTCGACAGAGAGAGAGAGAGAGAGAGAGAGAGAGAGAGAGAGAGAGAGAGAGAGAGAGAGAGAGAGAGAGAGAGAGAGAAGGGGGGGATCGGTTGAAGGTAGGTAATATTCG
>NC_090765.1:55534086-55539086 GCF_036898095.1 Palaemon carinicauda | reverse complement strand
GAGTCAGCGCGGATCGCTGTGTCCGGGTAGTGGGCCGGACACAGCGTTCCGCGCAAATCGGAGGCATGGGGTTTATCAGGGAAAAAATCGACTGGGACAAATTGACTAATTGGCATCTTTTTATACAAGTTGGCATCTACATATCTGCGTAGGTGGAAGCTAGCCAGTGTGTTTCCTGTAGTCGTGGAGTGAGTTGTATCAGGTTGAGAGGGCCGAGTTGCAATCGTTCTTTTGTGAGTTCGCATGGCATTTTTGTGTATCAAACCCCACCCCCCCCCCCCCCCGTGATGTCTAGACCCTGTACAAGTCACGATGACATTGTTAGAGTGATAACCTGTCATAATTTAGGTCAGCAAACGAAGGAAATCGTCAGGAATACTGGCGTGAACGAGAGGACAGTGAGGCGCTTGGTGGCGAAGTACAAGGCAGGAGGTAGCGCCGAGGTCCCTTCTCACTCCCAGGCTGGTTCCCCTCCCCGGAAGATTCCTGATCGTACTTTACATATATTAAAGCGAACTCTAGAAGAAAATCCAACATTAACAGCTAAGCAACTTAAAGAACAGAACCCTAAATTGTTGAGCGACGTCAGTGTTCGTACGATTCAGGAAAACCTGTCGAAGCGCCTCGACTTCGAGAAAGTGATCGCGCGAAAGAAGCCCGCTATAACTTTGAAACAAAGGCAGAGGAGGGTTGCTTTTGCCAAGACATACAAGGATTGGACCTTGGAGCAGTGGCGTAGTGTCTTGTGGAGTGACGAAGCGACCTTTTGTGTGAGTGAGACGACCGGGAAAAAAGTGTGGCGGCGAAAGGGGTCAGATCCTCTTAAGCCTAATCTCACGCCCAAGACAGTTAAGCACCCAGCATCGCTTATGGTCTGGGGTTCGTTTGCCTACGGTGGTGCCCCAAGCCTTGTTGTTTTGCCTAAAGGCATAACGGTTAATGCTGACCGCTATTTGAACATTTTAAAAGACAATTTAGCGGATTGTTTTGCGGCTACAGGAGCTGAAATTTTTCAGCAGGACGGTGCCCCTTGCCATACGGCTAAAAAAGGGAAAAAGTGGCTGGAAAATAGCGAAGTGAACTATATTCCTGATTGGCCAGGTCAAAGTCCTGATATTTCGCCCATTGAGAACCTTTGGGCGATAGTTAAAGCCCGCCTTCGTAAAGAAGTGACGACAAACGTGACACTTCTCGAGGCGGCGCTCCATAAGGTGTGGGCGGAAATTCCTGCTGAAATACTCCAAAACCTCGCCGATAGTGTTCCTCGACGACTTTTGGAGGTCAAGAAGAGGAAAGGCTACCCTATAGACAAGTAGCAGGGATATTGGTGAGTGTTCAATTAAATTTTTATTGTTTTATATTGTGTATTAGTGTAGATATGGGGGGGGGGACCAAAATGAATGCACGGCGGATGCTGCCCGGACACATATGTGTGTGTATATATGTGTATATATATATACATATATATATATATGTATATATATATATATATATATATATATATATATATATATATATATATATATATATATATATATATGTGTGTATATATATATGTATATATATATATATATATATATATATATATATATATATATATATATATATATATATATATATATATATACTGTATATTATGTTATAAATTCATCAATTATCCCGAAATTTATGAAAATAAATTAGTAAATCATATCCTAAAATTCCACATAAATCTGAAACACATATCACCTTAAGAGTAAAATTCAATGAATTTCCGAAGTTCCTCCGAAAAAACTTAACTCCCAGCCAACTAAAAATCCCAAGTCAAATAAGAAGAAAGAGGAAGAGAAATAAAATGGGATGAAAAGTATTTTAAAAAGATGAGTAAAAAACGAGATTTCCTCTCTAAAGCCGTGAACAATATTCCCGGTGACTGTAGGGGGAAAAAGGCAATATCATGTGTTAAAAGACCCAATACCTGTCAATTGCGAGAGATGGCGAGAGATGGCGAGACAACGGCAACACCACTCCGCCATCACGTCTTTAATCCGTAATACTCTCAAGTCTTTCTTTTGTTTCTACTCTTTCTCCTGCCACCCCTTATCCCTTCTGCTGCATTCTTCGCTGGGTTGATTGCATTCTGGTGCTACCCTTTTTTAAGGGGGGTATCATATTTACTTTCAGCCCGTGTAAAAAGTGTCAAGCGTATTTATAGCAACAGAAAAAAAAAAGTAAGGGGTTGAAAGAATGAGTAGGACTGTAAGAGCTTTGGCCATTTCCATTGCTCGTCTGGTTTTTACATATGTTTTCTATTGGAAGATTAAAAGTGACGCCATTCTTCATGGCGAGGGAGAGAGAGAGAGACAGACAGCTGCCACTCAAAAGGGAAAGAAAAGATTTGGTTGTCCCATTTGCTTAGTTTGTCTGTCCTTTATAGTTTCTTGACCTTGTTTAAAGGTTTAAAGATCGCTCGTCAATGGCAGAGGAAAGGGATAGTTACAGTGACCTAGAGACTGATCTTTCAATCCAAGCTAGGACCAGGGAGGGCCAGGCGATGGCTGCTGATGACTCAGCAGGTATACCTATAGGCTCTCCCCAAACGTCCCATCCTTAGCTCACGAGGATGGTGAGGTTGCGCACACTACAAGAAACTAGCGAGCATGAGCGGGTCTCGAACGAAAGTCCAGCCGATCGCCAGGTAGGGATGTTTTCAATAGACTACCACAACCCTTTCGAAAATGTTCTAGGTAACAACATTGTTAATTGGTGATTATCTTTACAAACATTTGTTTTATAACCTAAAAGAAGTCTTTATTGATAATATCGATAATAAAATCCTATAGCATTTACTACACGTTTATATAATGCGTGTTCAATTGATAAGATTTTCTATGTTATAAGATTTTGTATGTTTAAAAAATCTAAGAACACCAGAGAAAAATATTTTATGACGATTAGAAAATTACATAGATTATCATTTTTGTTTTCTAGTTTATAAGAAATCTTTATTGATAAAAACGATAAAATCTTATACCATTTACTAGGTGTTTATACCAACCAATTACATTAACGCAAAACCGATGCCCGAATCTAAAAAAAAAAATGAATACAAGATTCCCGGATATTCAATTATGGGAAGAATTTCTTCACACGCCACAAGAAAATAGGTTTCCTTGGATAATGAAATTCCATTTTGCCTCGATAATTTTCACTCTAATCTTGTTCGATGTTGCTCGGCGTTTCATATAGGCCTGGACTTACTTTTTTTTTAGGCAATGACTTTAACCATATCTTTTTTAGGCAATGATTAATAATTTATTTTTTCAGCATTTTATTTAACCATATCTATTTTAGGCAACGACTTTACCAATATCCTTTTCAAGCAATGACTTTAACCATATCTGTTTCTTGCAATGACTTTACCCCTATCTTTTTTCAACAAATGTATTTAACCATTTCTTTGTCAGGCAATGACTTTAACCCTATATCTTTTTTCAGGCAATGAATCTAACCATATATTTTCTAAGCAATGACTTTTATCATATCTTTTTCAAGCAAGGACTTCAAACCATATCTTTCTTTTAAGGCAATGAATTTAACCATATATTTCTAAGGCAATGACTATAACCATATCTTTATTCAGCAATGTATTTCACCATATCTTTTTTAGGCAATGACTTTAACCCTATATCTTTTTCAGGGAAAGAATTTAACTATCTTTTTTAGGAAATGACGTATACCATATCTTTTTCAGGCAATGACTTTAACCCTTTTTTTTTTTTTTTAGGCAATGACTTTAACCATATCTTTTTCAGGCAATGACTTTAACCCTTCTTTTTTTTTAGGCAATGACTTAAACCATATCTTTTTCAGGCAGTGACCTTAACCCTATATTTTTCAGGCAACAACTTTAACCATATCTTTTTTTTTTTCAGGTAACGACTTTCAGCGTACCTTTTTCTGACAACGGCTTTAAAACATATCTTTTTCATGCAATGATTTTAACCATGTCTTTTTCAGGCAATGAATTTAACAATATCTTTTTTTAGGTAAGGATTTTAAATATATCTTTATCATGCAATGACTTTAACCACATCCTTTTTAGGCAAGGATTTTAACCATATTTGTCAAGCAATGATTTTAACCATATTTTCAGGTAAAGTCTTTAACCATAACTTTATTCGGGCAATGACTTTAACCATAACTTTTTCAGGCAATGACTTTAACCATATCTTCATCATGCAATGACTTTAACCGTATCCTTTCTAGGTAAGGATTTTAAACATAATTTTCCAGGCTTTGGCTTTAACCATATTTTTCTTTTAAGATTAATTAATTCAACTGTGAAAAAACGCAAATTAAATTACCTTCTCTGCGCTAATTAAGAGCACCGAATCCCGACCGCAAATCTGAAAAAGAGTTGTTAACTTAATTAAGAACAACACGGCCGTAAACTTAAAGCAAACGAAGAAATGGGTCAAAAACAATAATTCTGAGAAAGAAAACGAAATTATGACTTCTTCGAGCGAAAACAGGAAATTATATCCTGCTCCTCCTCGATCTGCTTCTCTTCCCAGGAAACGAAGAAATGGGAAGATCCAAAGCCCAAGACTTAGAAACGGAGTCTGAATCTTAAGAAGAAGAGGAACTTCTTCAGAAATAAAGAAAAATTAGAGTTAGGATATTTTCATCATATATGTTACGTACCTGCGTAAATGTATTATTAAAAATAGCAGCAGCATCTTAATCATTTTGCAATTATATCGTATTTTCAATGTATAAGGAACAATATATTGTGGATTTACCTTGTTCATTATTGGGTATATTCAATAGGTTTTGTGTAACTAGAAATTGAAGACATGAACGCCTTCAAATAATGTCCCCTATAAAATAAAAAGCCAAGTGATATATATATATATATATATATATATATATATATATATATATATATATATATATGTATATATATACACATATATATACTGTATATATATGTAAATATATACTTGTATATATATATA
>NC_090765.1:55524086-55526586 GCF_036898095.1 Palaemon carinicauda | reverse complement strand
GCAATGTGGTGCCCAACCACAACAGTGGCCCCCCCATTAAACAGCTTTAAACTCATGAAACCCAGCTGGGATCGATCTGCTGCCATGCGAATGCTAGGCGAAGACGTTACCACTGTACTAGCCAGGAGTCACCTTTCTCAAGGAAATAGGCTCTTCTACTGGTTAATTGTTCGAATTCCTATTGGTAAGACCCTCAGTATAGGGTTCGATTTCACTGGTGATATTTATAATAATGTCTTGTATACGTTAAAAACCTGTTATTCTTACTTTTGTGTATATAATGTATTGTATTGCCAAGTGTAGTATTTTGCCTTTATTTGGACCAGAAGTAAATAATTATTGTAAATATGAGCTGTATATGTTGTGGTCAATAAAATATCTATCTCTCTATCTATCTATCTATGGAAGAGTGATGCCTTGTGGTGATTGGATATTCATCACTGGAAGGAGCTAGCACTCGTGGTGACATAAGTCTCTCTTCATAGTTCATATATGAAATATAAATTTTAATATTATTGTTCTTATGATATTCTACAGTATATTGGCCCTCACTTCTCTTGTAGATTATTTATTTATTTATTTATCAATTTCCTTTCCTCACTTGGCTATTTTTCCCTGTTGGAGCCCTTAGGCTTATATCAACCTGCTTTTCCAACTAGGGTTGTAGCTTAGCTAATAATAATAATAATAATAATAATAATAATAATAATAATAATAATAATAATAATAATAATAATAAGGCCAGCTTAATGTATCAATAACAATGGCTCTTATAAAAAAATAAATAATATCATCTTAAGTTAAAACAAAGTTTCCAGTGGAAATAATAATAATAATAATAATAATAATAATAATAATAATAATAATAATAATAATAATAATAAAAGGCCAGGTTAATGTATCAACAACGATGGCTCTTCTACAAAAATTATCATCTAAATTTCTTAAAATTAGCTTTGCATCAAAAAAAAAAAAAAAATAAATAAATAAAAAAAAAAAAATAAAAGGAATCAGGATTTCATGTTGTGATCCGTGAAATATTGATAAAGCAACATAGTTAATTCAATTGTATTGCACACTATTTGATCTTTGATTCTGTTATATCCCCTATGCCAGATTTAACAATTGCCTAATCGCATGCAAATTCATACACTGCATTAGTAGTGTTCCTTATTGGTCCGTAATGGAAGCAGATATATTTATATATATATATATATATATATATATATATATATATATATATATATATATATATATATATATATATATATATATATATATATATATATATTTCGTTCTAATTTTAGCGACGACCCGAACCGTCCGAATTTGGTTTGCAAATGACCTAGATTTAAGCTGTCATCTTCAGTAAATGAGACGACAAGATCTCTGAATACAGATTTCCGTGATATTACCCTTCATTATCATATCCAGTAGCGAAGGAGAGGAGTGACCGACTGTTCATTCTGACCATAGACGATCAATGAATTCAACTACTAATTGATAACATACTTGACACTAAAGTTTCGATTTGATTGTCATAGATAATTAGCAGATTCAAATGGGTCCCAGTGGGAGCCACTTTACGCTGTTAAAATGTCACTTCTTCTTTGTCTACATCTTTTCCCACTTCTATGTGGGGTCGATGTTTCTGGTCAGCTTTCTCCATCTACCTTTGTCCCACACCTCATCACCGGTTAATCCCTATGATGGAAGGTCATCCTTGTTGTTAAAATGTCACTACACTGTTAAAAAAAAAAACCCGTAATTTTAATCGGAAATTCTCCGTAAAAATATACTATTCTCAGCAGTATTTTAGTAAAATACAGGCGACCGTAATTTTACCTTAGTTTGTTATTATACAGTACTTTACGGTTGGTGACCGTAACGTCACTCCTTAACGTCAATATCTCCGTTTTTAGAACGGTAAAAATACTGGAATAAATGTTGCCAGGCATTTACCATTACTTTAATGAAAATTTTAAGCGTTCCATTAATGTCTACACCGACAAATAACAATTATTATCATTATTACTAGCTAAGCTACAACCCTTGTTGGGAAAGCAGGATGCTACAAGTACAAGGGCTCCAACAGGGAAAAGTAGCCCAGTGAAGAAAGGAAATAAGGAAATAAATAAACGATATAAGAACTAATGAACAATTAAAATAAAATATTTTAAAAACAATAACAACCTGAAAACAGATATTTCATATATAAACTATAAAAAGAATTATGTCAGCATGATATATATATATATATATATATATATATATATATATATATATATATATATATATATATATACATATTTATTTTATATATATACAGTATACACACACACACACGCACACACACACACATATATATATATATATATATATATATATATATATATATATATATATATATATATATATATACATGTGTGTATGTCAAAATACAAACTCATGCACATACATAATGCGTTATATGCCTGTATTTCCGTAACAGCCAGCCCGT
>NC_090765.1:55516586-55519086 GCF_036898095.1 Palaemon carinicauda | reverse complement strand
ATTTCTCGATTTGGCAGCAAATTGCGATAATTGTTCTCTCGTCCAGTTTTCAATGAAGTTTCGGTAATTGCAATTGCAGCGTGAATGAACGAAAAAATTGGATGGAAATAAAAAAACAAATTAATTTCAGGCGTTGCTCATTTGAAGAGGGTGTGACCCATGGTTAGTGGATCATCCCCTCTAACGAGAGAGAGAGAGAGAGAGAGAGAGAGAGAGAGAGAGAGAGGCCATCGTATGTTTAATTGATTGTTTTATCTATAAATATATAGAAAATTGGTGTTAAGATGTAAAACAGAGAGAGAGAGAGAGAGAGAGAGAGAGAGAGAGAGAGAGAGAGAGAGAGAGAGAGAGAGAGAGAGAGATTGTATGTTTAATTGATTGTTTTATCTATAAATATATAGAAAATTGGTGTTAGGATGTAAAAGAGAGAGAGAGAGAGGAGAGAGAGAGGAGAGAGAGAGAGAGGAGAGATATATTGCATGTATAATTGATTGTTATATCTATAAATATATAGACAATTGGTGTTTAGATGTAAAATACAGAGAGAGAGAGAGAGAGAGAGAGAGAGAGAGAGAGAGAGAGCATGTACAATTTTTTTTGTTGTATCTATAAATTACAGAAAAAAATTGATGATGAGATGTAAAACATACACACACACAGTCACAGAGAGAGAGGAGAGAGAGAGAGGAGGGGAGAGAGGAGGAGAAGAGGAGAGAGAGAGAGAGAGAGGAGAGCATGTAAAATTGATCGTTTTATCTATAAATACATAGAAAATTGGCCGTTGGGGGTGTAGAACACAGAGGAGACCAAGCCATTCATGAATGTCCTTTGATGTTAGCCGCTTACTAATGAGGGAAAATGAAAGCATAAATCGGTTCCAATTGGGTTCGATTTAATGGGAAAACCAATGTCGAAATAAACAATGTGTTCTATAATCATCCCATCGTCGGGCTGGTACTGATGGCCGACTTCTTTGATGGGCACACTAATGTATGTGTCCTGAATACCTGCAGTTTATGAATAATTTTGCCATTTTCGCCTACTTAGGTAACTATTCTATTTCCCTTATTTCCTTTCCTCACTGGGCTATTTTTCCCTATTGTGGATCTTGGGATTAAATCATCCTGTTTTTTCAAAGGAGGGTGTAACTTAGCAAGTAATAATAATAATAATAATAATAATAATAATAATAATAATAATAATAATAATAATATTAATACGGTAATCTGCATTTATGTCTAAAAATTTTGTACAATTAAAACATGGAGTTTATTACCTGTAGAGTATTCATACTACAAAAAGAAAATGATGAGTGATACATAAATATGAATGATTTTTGTCATTTTAGCATTCATATATTATATCAAGTAGATTATGCTACTCTGCATTTTTTATTTATAATTTTGTACGAGTAAAACGTGGAGTTTACTATTTTGTATATTATTCATACCACAAAATAAATGATAAGTGATCCATACATATAAATAATTTTTGCCATTTTAGCATACTTATGTTGTATGACTGTCCACTCGGTCAAAATATTCTGTTTTCCTTATTTCCTTTCCTAACTGAGCTATTTTCCTGTGGGATCTCCTTGTGCTTAGAGCATCCTTCTTTTCCCACTAGGGCTGTAGCTTAGTAAGTAAATAAGTAATAATAATAATAATAATAATAATAATAATAACAATAATAATAATAATAATAATAATAATAATAATAACAATAATAATAATAATAATAATAATAATAATAATAACAATAATGATAATTCTAATAACAATAAACATAATAATATTAATAATAAAAATGATAATGATAGAATTAATAATATTAATAATAATAAACATAATAATAATAACAAAACAATTACACCGACAATAATAATAAATAATATTAATAATAATAATAATAATAATAATAATAATAAATGATAATAAGCATATTGAGAAGTATTGTGCCATCTCTCTGGTCACTAATCCCTGTCATTGTATGGCCATTATCATCCCTTTCATAAAATCCATTGCATGATTTTGTTACTCCAATAAGGATTAAGAGGATTAATGAAGACAAATAAGAGCGTATTAATAAAATAAATCTTCTGAAATATATTCCTGATGAGACCTGAACCCCTTGGTAAACTGTATCAGTCTCAACAAAACAAGAGAAAAATCTTCTCTTGTTATCACAGTTCTTATTAAATTGCGTCTCCCCAACGCACACCGCTGACAAGATTTACTCTTGTTAAAGACCAGGAAATGGAATAAAAAGTCAAGACAGTATCACGGGGACAGAGAAACGATGAAACGAGAGAGAGAGAGAGAGAGAGAGAGAGAGAGAGAGAGAGAATGGAAGAGAGAGGGAGAGAGATGACGAGAGAGAGGAGAGACGAGGAATAGTCAAGAGCCTAGACCAGGAGAGAACGAGAGAGACAGTAGAGAGAGAGAGAGAGAGAGAGAGAGAGAGAGAGAGAGAGAGAGAGAGAGAGAGAGAGAGAGACCAG
>NC_090765.1:55501315-55516086 GCF_036898095.1 Palaemon carinicauda | reverse complement strand
ACTCCCTGAAATGTGTAACATTTTTTATCTTTCTATGTTCACAATTTAAAGCATTTGCAATTTTCATGAAATTTTTTTTTTTTTATAGAAAGACCTTTGTCTACAGAGTCACACTGCTTTATCTTTTTTTCTTCATCCCCCCCCCCCCGTTATCCCTACATTAAGGGGTCGGTTGCCTGATGCACACTCTCCAATGCCCTCTATCAAAGGCATCCTCTTCTACCAAACTTCTCTCCATATCCTTCACCTTACCTCACCATTTAATTCTCTGCCTCCCTCAAGATCTTCACCCTCTAAGTTTTCCTCCCAAGCCCTCCTTACTCCCCCCCCACCCCACCATCTATTCCCAATACATGTCCACACCATCTCGGCCATGGCACCCTTATCACCTCTGTAATCTTTACTATGCCTGCCATTTATCTTATTTATTACTAACTTTGCTTTAGCATGCAACCTCAAAAAATAATAAATCATATTCTATTGTTACCTCTATTTACTGAATATCAAATGTTCACATTTCAGTTAACAATTGCATTCATAACATGTAAAATGTTCTCTCATTTTTACTTGATGATTTCCAAGCGACTATTTTGGTAATTCCGTTCCCACATATGTGTGGCATTTAATTAATAGCCATCGAATCACATCGATGTTATTTACGTGTCCACAATACAGATTAAAACATATTACATCCGATTAACGAAACAGATTCCAATTTAGAGTGATACATTCCCTACGGAAGTAATTTTTTGCGTAATCTATACGCTGATTCTAACCATAACAGCGAGTCTTCCATATCAAATTACAAAATATTTCCTAATGGAACATTTTACACGACTAATATCACCGTTGGCAACATATCAATGAAGAAATTATTAAATAAAAAGAACAGATTGGTGATTGTTTCCCAAATTTAGCACAAATGATTTTATCATAAATAATCTTGAAGCCATGGTACTTTGTGTCATGCACAAATTATTATTATTATTGTTACTAGCTAAGCTATAACCCTAGTTGGAAAAGCAAGATGCTATAAGCCCAAGGGCTCCAACAGGGAAAAATAGCAGTGAGGAAAGGAAATAAGGAAATAAATAAACGGTATAAGAAGTAATGAACAATTAAAGTAAAATATATTAAAAAACTTTAACACCATGATCTCGTCCCCATACGGTACTCAGTTAATCTCTTTTTGAAATTATACACAACTAATACCTAAGGAATGGTATTTTCACCATATAATTCCTTCACGTTAATTACAAGACATTTTGAGATATTTGACCTTTGCATTTATAATACACTGTTGCTCACGCAAACACTGACATTTCAACGATAAAAACAAAATATTTATTTTTAAGTAATAAGCTTTGTAAGAATTAGCCGGAAGTTCTGAGAACTCGTGAATAGCACAAAAAAGGGAAAATTACACATTAAAATAATAAACTACCAAAAAAAAAAAAAAAAAAAAAAAAAAAAAAAAAAAAAAAACCATAATAAAAACAGAATATGTTCACTTTAAACTTGAAGGTTTAAAGGTCACTCATGAATGGCAGGGGCAAGGGACAGTGGCAATGCCCTTGAGACTGACCATATACACATAATATTAGCGCCCAAACCTCCTCTTCATCCAAGCTAAGATCAAAAAGGGCTGGGTAGTGGGTGCTGGACAGCAGATATACCTATAGGTTCCCCCCAAAACACTCCACCCTTAGCTCACAAGGATAGTGAGGTCATAGACACTACAAGGTACTACCGAGCTTAAGCGGGAGTTGAACCCCAGTCCGGCAAAGCACCAGGCAGGGCGTTTCCAATTTGCTATCACAACCCTAATTAGGAGAAATAGGGGAAAATGATATGATGCTAATAAGTGGTATTGTGGGAATTTCAATATCATTTGGAGCAAGGTGGAGCTTTTCAGGATTTGATGTGTCTTAACGGATATCGGGTGCATTAAATGCCTGAATTAATCTATTTTGGGGCTTCTCCAACTGTTTACGTAGTGAAAAGGTTTGTGTATCGCCATGATCAGCAAAGCTGAATTAGTCAAGGACACTCATACTAAGTTGGTTTGCTGTGAGCGATCACACAAAAATCTCCCACCATCACCAATATGCAGTGACCAGCGTGGTGATGAAAGCTAGCCAAATCCCATGCAGGAATAAAGACATGTCTGAGGCCTTTGTCTTGCAATGGACTAGAAACGGCTGTATTTATGGTTTTGCTACTTGTTGAAGTCTTAGTAATAAGAGATAATAGTGTGTCATTTATTTTAAACACCGTTATTTTGAATAAGAAAAATATATTTTTTTTTTTCAAATTAAGAACCTTTTTGTAAATTAAGAACTTTATATCCCACTTCATTTCAGAGCACTCCGAAGCTTTCAGTGTCCTAATTCTTTATCGACCACTCCTCCTTGAATGTCAAGTCTTGCCTTCAGGCAGCTGACGGCTTTGTGAGAAACAGGTGATAGAGAGAAAAAAAAATACATGAACCAAGAAATGATTTTAGGTCTCTATTTCTGTTAATCGAAGTTATCTACTATCAAAGACTAGGTTGAAAGGAGGATCGCAGACCAAGTAGTAACGTGTACTAATTCAGCTATGGTAAGCAGCTCTTCTAGGAGAAGGACAATCCAAAATCAAACCACTGTTCTATAGTCTTGGGTAGTGCCACAGCCTCTGTACCATGGTCTTCCACTGTCTTGGGTTAGAGTTCTCTTGCTTGAGGGTACATCGGGCATAATATTCTATCTTATTTCTATTCCTCTTATTTTGTTAAAGTTTTTATAGTTTCAATACAAAATATTTACTTCAATGTTGTTACTGTTCTTAAAACATTTCATTTTAATTGTTAATTACATCTCTTATTTCCTTGTTTCCTTTCCTCACTGGGCTATTTTCCCTGTTGGAGCCCCTGGGCTTATAGCATACTGCATTTCCAACTAGGGTTGTAGCTTAGCAAGTAAATAATACTGATATTCAATGAGAAGTGTAGAAACAAAATAATTTCGAATTCACTGGGATACTTATCCAACTATGGTGTCTATCATTTACGTTTATTAAAAATTATTCACTATACTTATCTTTTATATGCATGACCGTGTGTATAAATGAGGCAATGGTCTGTTATAAAAATCTAATATAAAGATAAACAGTGGAGAGCACCATTATAAAATTAGAAGAAAAGCCAATAATGAAACTTGGCTTGGAGTTAACACTAACAGTACTAAAACTCATTGAAGGGAGAAAAAGATAATGTTTTAAACAATTTAATACTAGGAATCCAACCAGTCATATAGAAATTGAAATTAATCAAATAAACCTGAATTTATCTATATAAAAAAAAAACAGTAAAGAGCAGTAAACATACTAGCAGAGAAAAGCAAAAAAAAAAATAAATAAATAAAAAAAAATAAAAAAAAATCGGAATTACAAAGGGGTAATTAGTAACATATAAAATTAAAAAGGATAAATAAACATGTATTTATTTAACAGACACTAAACATACCATTACGAAGACCCCCCCCCCCAAAAAAAAAAAAAAAAAAATACAGAGGAATAACTAGTCACATAGAAACTAAATTAAAGTAAATAAAACACAACTTACCTAACAGGCAGTAAGCTCACCACCAGAAAAACACAAACGCAAAATAAAATAAAAAACCGAAAATACAAAAGAAAGAATAGAGCTAGGATTAGCCGACCGACGCAGTTAAAATAATGAAGAATGCTAAACTAACGACATTTCTCAGAGCAAATGGACAACGCCCTAAAAAAAGACGTAGCTTTAAGAATGGCACACGTTCTCTCCATCAGCCAGTGAATGAGGAAAGTTCGTGAAAGTGGAATCGGAAAACCAGAACATCAGAAGTTTGTTCAAAAGTTGACACGGAAAGCTGCCCATTGAAAATACACACTGTTAGAAATTAGCATTAAAAAAACGGTAAACGTCTAGCAACATTTATTCCAGGATTTTTACCGTTTTCATAATAGATATATTGATGTAAAAGAGATATATTACGGGCAGCAGCCCGTAAAAGATAATAACAAAGTAAGGTAAAATTACGGTCGCCTGTATTTTACTGAAATACGGTTGAGAACAGTCTATTTTTACGGAGAATTTCCGATTAAAATTATGGTTTTTTTCTAACAGTGCATCGTAGGAGGACGAACAGTCTGTGTGTTAAGCTTGGATCACAATAGGATATTTTTTCACCAGCAGCAAGCCGTTGCTGCCCAAAATGGAAAACGCCTGAGATTGTTGTTCGAGGTATTGGCTTCCAAACTGGATGAGAAGCAGCGAGCATAAACCGCGAGCATCACTTCGGATGTAAACAAACAAGATGGCTGCTGCAGGCAGATAGGACGTTTTCTTGCTTGGCAATCTAGTTTCCATCAAGCCTCAAGAGATAAAAAAATATCTGTTTTTATTCATCCTATGGTAGTTGTAGAATTCTGAATTCAATGCATATTACTGCAACAGTTTGAACATTTCTGGGCGCCACGATGATATCAGCTGATCGGTTTTGTTTAAACTTTTTCCTATTAGCTCCTCGAACCGCAAGATCGTAGTGTGACGCTACAACACTTCCGCTCTCATGGATCGGCTGGAGGTTGGCGAATACCTCGAGCAAGAAATAACTAGTGTGATTCCAGCATTATCCCTCAAGATAACACGGAACTATTGCCTGGAGCGATATTGCTTGTTCCTCTGCCTCATACATCACGGGATTATACTAGGGGGAAAAAGTTCTTCTTCTTCTTCGGGGAGTTGGGTGAAAAACTACGGATGAGAGGCTCGCATGAGATAAAGCCATTATCTCGTGAAACTGAGAGAGATTTCTTACGTCGTCTCATATTGGTAGATTCGGCCGAAAATATTTCGGGTGTTAGTTTACCAATAATGAAAAATGAAGGAAACTGATTGAAGAACAGAAAACTTAGATTGAAATATATATACTATATATATATATATATATATATATATATATATATATATATATATATATATATATATATATATATATATATATATATATATATATATATATATATATATATACATATATATACATATATGTATATATATATATATATATATATATATATATATATATATATATATATATATATATATATTCGAAAAGCAAAAGCCATGATCTTATGAAAACAAGAGATTTCTTACGTCATCTCATATTGGTAAATTCTGCAGAAAATATTTCGGGTGTTAGTTTACCAATAATGAAAAATGAAGGAAACTGATTGAAGAACAGAGAACTTAGATTGAAAAATAAATCATATTTCTGTAAAGGAAACATGAAAAAACCTACTAAGAATATTCCAGAGAAAGGGAACGGAAAACTTGAGAGATTGTATAGGAATATTAATTGGAAAAAAAACAAGAAACAGCTGACTAAATCCAATTACGCCAAAAAATATTAAAAACTAATTATCGATTTAAATTAAAAAATATATATATAATTTCAACAATAACAACAAAAACTACTTTATTTATTAGATACAATGAAAACAGCTGACTAAAAATGATTACGGGAAAGAAAATAGAAAACTGATCGTCGATTTGAATTAACGAAATGGAACCATTTTAACAATAATAAGAAACAAAAATTTTTTACAAGATATTATAATGAAAACAGAAAAATAAGAATGGGAAAAAATACGCTTCTCTAAAGACAAAAAACAGCAGATTATAAATAATTACATGAAAGAAAAGGAATATGGAAAAATGATAGTCGAATTGAATTAAGAAAAAGAAACCAATTCTAACAATAACAAAGAAATTATTTATTTATTAGATGTAATGAAAACAGATGACTAAAAATAATAACGAGAAAGAAAGGAAAATCCTCATTGATTTTAATTAACAAAAAAACTATTTCAACAATAACAACTACAAAAAACAATTTATTTACTAGATATTATTATGTAAACATTCCAGAAGGGTCCTCTAGGAATAATGATTGAATATAAAATTCTATAGACAATAATACAGCTTACTAAAATAATAACGGGAAAGAAAATGGAAAACGGATAATTTATTTACTTTAATAGAAAGGAAACATTCCAACAAGAAAAAAAAAACAGTTTATTTACTATAAAATAATGATGACATTCTCGACGGGTCCTATAGTAATATTGATGGGAAATAAAAAAAAAACTTTCTATAGACAAGAAACAACTGAATAAAAATAATGACGGGAAAGAAAATGGAAAACTGATCATCGGTTTAAATAAACAAAAAAGAAAACATTTCAACAAGGAAAAAAAAATGTTTATTTACTATAAATTATAATGAAAACATTGGCGACGTGTCCTCTACGAATTTTGATTGGAAAACAGAAAAATACGTTTCTGTAGACAAGAACAACTGGCTAAAAACAATGACGCGAAAGGAAATAAAAAACTGATCATCGATTTAAATTAACAAAAAGAAAGCATTGAAAAAAAACCAGTATATTTACTATAAATCATAATAAAAACATTTTCGACGGGGCATCTAGGAATTTTGATTGGAAAACAGAAAAATACGTTTCTTTAGACAAGAAACAACTGGCTAAAAATAATAACGGGAAAGAAAATGGGATAACTGATCATCCATTAACAAAAAGAAAACTTTCCAACAAGAAAAAAGTTTATATAATATAAATTATAATGAAAACATTCCCGACAGTCCCGCCCCCCCAAATCCTAATCTTTATAGGGTATTGTGTTTCGCCGTCCGAAAAGGATGAAAGTGTAAATTGCAAACATTCCAACAAGAAAAAACAGTTTATTTACTATAAATTATGATGAAAACTTTCCCGACGGGTCTCCCCCCCCCCCACCCCCCGCAAATCCTAATCTAATGTAGGGTATTGTGTTTCGCCGTTCGAAAAGGAAGGATATGTAAATTGCAAACATTCCAACAAGAAAAAAAAAAAAGTTTATTTACTATAAATTATAATGAAAACATTCCAGACCTCGACGGGTTCACCCCCCCCCCCCAAATCCTAATCTTTATAGGGTATTGTATTTCGCCATCCGAAACTAGAGAAAAAAAGAGAAAAGGAAGAAAAGGTAAATTGCAGTAATAAAATCTTTTTTGGTTGGAGGGCACGTCGGAGCGGTGTCTGAGTTAATGCTATTAGCTCCTAATAGCCTCAAAGCTCCTGCAGCCCGTGTGCCGAGTTGGAATTACAGAAAAAAAGAGGATAACAGGAAAGGAAGGAGAAAAGATCAGCGAATGAAAATATACAGCTGGAATATCGGCTTCGAGGGGGTGGGGGGGGGGGGGGGGGCGGGTTCCAAGGCAAAACAGGAAATCGATAGTTACCCGGAAGACTTTTAAATAGTCGCAGATTCTAATTAAAGGGGATTTTTTCTTAATTTGCGTTTTGATTTGCGCTTCTTTCTTTCATCTTTACATTCTTTCAGGATTCAGTGTTATATGCCTATATATATATATATTATATATATATATATATATATATATATATATATATATATATATATATATAACTATATATATATATATATATATATATATATATATATATATATATATATATATATACATACATACATATATATAGATGAAGACTACATATATACTGTATATATACATATATACATATATATATATATATATATATATATATATATATGTGTGTGTGTGTGTGTGTATATATACATATATGTATATATAGGTGTGTGTATATATATATATACACACACACACATATATATATATATATATATATATATATATAAAACACACACACACACACACATATATATATATATATATATATATACATATGTCTATATATGTGTATAAATATATATATATATATATATATATATATATACATATATATGTATATATATATATATATATATATATATATATATGTGTGTGTGTGTGTGTGTGTGTATGTGTGTGCGTTTGCCTGTTTGCACATATTAGTGTGATGATTACACACAATCATTTGATAGGGTCACGGTTTCCCACAGCATTTTCGGATTCTGTATTACAGGAATAGAGAATAAAAGTTGAAAAGGATGGGATGCAGAATGAAAGAGATACCAAAAGCATAAAAAAAACCAACATTTAAAGTGCAATTACAGGATAATTAAAGATACCATCATGTAGCATTATGTATGACGATGAATAATGAAATATAAACAAATGGATGTATAAATGGTTGGGCTGAATTTTCAGTGGCAAAAATTACGAAATCTTTTTTGAAGGAAAAGTTTGTTTCATAATGATGAGAAAATGCTTAATGAGCAATAAGCGTTTTGGAATTACAGATGGAAATTGGAATGCTTTGTGAAGAGAATGCAGTGCTGTGTTGACTGATTAAATAATTAGAAGAATTGCTGGGTCCTAGGAAAAGAAACAAACACAGATAAGAATTATGTCAGGGTGACAGGATTTCGTGTATATTTGATAACACATGAAAGGTATACACAGCCCGCAATTAATATTGATAACACAGTAAAGGACAAGATAACATGTGAGATACAGTAGTATTTGGGTAATAACATAAGTGAATGACTGATCAAGATGTATAAGGAATATCTGAAGGTGACTAAGATTACATAGAAATGGTTGAGAGGAAACCTCCCTGCCTGGCGATTTCCCGGACTGAGGTTCGAGTCCCGTTCAAGCTCGATAGTTTCCTGTAATGTCTGCAACCTAAAGGTGTACCTGCCGAGTCATCAGAAGTCATTGCCTGGTCTTACCTGGTCTTAGCTTGGGTGGGGAGGGGGCTTGGGGGCTGTTCATGTGTATATACGGTCAGTCTCTGGGTCATTGTCCTACTAACTTGGGCAATGTCACTGTCCCTTGCCTCTACCATTCATGAGTGACCTTTAAACCTTTCGTAATAGGTTAAAGGTGATTCATAAAGCACAAGTGACAGGCGGAATGATGAGAGACAACAGTGAGACTTTAAGTAAATAAGGGAAGGTTCTAATAAAATGATTAAACAGTTGTATGAGGAATTGAAGAGGTCAGGACATTGACATTAAAAACACTTTACGATGAAATTAACATATATATTTATGTATTAGGTTGAGAATATCTTGCAGCGACAATTGACTGATGGCAATTAGAAATTTTCTTGAAAGCTGATATTATGAAATTTTTAAAGGGTTCTCGAAAAAGAATATTATATTCTCCTGTCAGGTAGATAGAAATTGCAGGCTAAAATTTATAGGGGAAATATACAGTTTGTTCTTGAGGAGTTGAATAGATGAAGTTTGTATATAAAACAACACTAGTTGGTGGTACGAAAGTGCAAATTAAAAGAATGGTATAAAATGAGATAATGTCTATAAGAGTAAGGTGTGGATCAGGAACGCTCGTAAGAGTAAAGTTGTGAGGGAGAGTATAATTGAAGAACGTGTATCACTAAAACTTATTAATGATGGTGAAAAATGTAATTGATTGTTTCGTTTGGGTATCTATGAACAAACGTAACGAATGATATCCAGATAATAATAATAATAATAATAATAATAATAATAATAATAATCAAAAGGTGAGTAGAACTCGTTGAGTGAAAACATTTTCAATAATAAAAGATGCAGCAAAAACGCCAGCAAATGTCTGTTTTCCAATTAAGGAGGATTGAGATGGTACAGTCTTGTATGGGGAATGAGGAATACAAGATCTGTGAATAGGCTGACTAGATAGTCTCGGATACAAGAAGCTAATAGGTAGGCGAGGCTGGATTTGTAATATCTTTATCACTGCTTATGAAACTTCACCATTGCCTATTCACCAGTCGAATTCTATTATAGAAATTGTGATTATAAACCATCTACTCGTAAAGTTAAAGTTTCATCAGAACATATACTCACCAGAACGTCAGCCAGGCAAACCCCCCCCCCCCCCCTCATCCACTGATGCCCAACCAGAGTAGTGGCCTCCCCAGTAAATAGCTTAAACTCCAGTCGCAGGCTGGGATCGATGTGCTGCCATGCGAGTGCTAGGCAAACACGTTACCACTATACTAGCGAAGGAGGCTAGACGACATAAGTAGCGGGTGAATATGGATTTGGTACGAATATAAAGTAGGAAATCATCAATGTACGTGACCCGTCAAAATGACTGATTACATACACACATATATATATATACATATATATATATATATATATATATATAAATATATATATACACGTATATACATATAAATATATAAATAAATATATATAAATATATATATATAAGCAAAAAAAAAACACACATCCCCCTACCAAGGATATGAATACTCCCTCTCTCTCCTACTCGAGGGACAGGGAGAGCTTAGTGTTACCAGAAAATATAGGGGAGATATACCTATCTGTCTACCTACCTACCTATATATATATATATATATATATATATATATATATATATATATATACATACATACATATATATACATACTGTATATATATATACATATATATATATATACAGTATGTATATATATATGTATATATGTATAAACTCCTCCTACGCCTTTTGACGCAAAGGCCCTCGGTTAGATTTCGTCAGTCCTCTCTATATTGAGCTTTTCAATCAATACTTCTTCATTCAGCATCTACTTTACGCTCCATAGTCCTCGGCCATGTAGGCCTGGATCTTCCAACTCTTCTCGTACCTTGTAGAGCCAACTTAATATATATATATATATATATATATATATATATATATATATATATATATATATATGTATATATACAGTATGTATATATATATGTATATATGTATAAACTCCTCCTACGCCTTTTGACGCAAAGGCCCTCGGTTAGATTTCGCCAGTCCTCTCTATATTGAGCTTTTCAATCAATACTTCTTCATTCAGCATCTACTTTACGCTCCATAGTCCTCGGCCATGTAGGCCTGGATCTTCCAACTCTTCTCGTACCTTGTAGAGCCAACTTAATATATATATATATATATATATATATATATATATATATATATATGTATATATATACAGTATGTATATATATATGTATATATGTATAAACTCCTCCTACGCCTTTTGACGCAAAGGCCCTCGGTTAGATTTCGCCAGTCCTCTCTATATTGAGCTTTTCAATCAATACTTCTTCATTCAGCATCTACTTTACGCACCATAGTCCTCGGCCATGTAGGCCTGGATCTTCCAACTCTTCTCGTACCTTGTAGAGCCAACTTAATATATATATATATATATATATATATATATATATATATATATATATATATACATATATATATGTATATATGTGTGTGTGTGTGTGTGAGATGGTCTAAAGAGAGAGAGAAAGAGAAACGGGGGTAGGGAGGGCCTTCAAGAAATTGCCTCCTCCTCCTCCTAACTGGAGGAGAAGCAGTCCAAAAAAAAAAAGGGGGGGGGGCGACAGGTCACCGTGGAAGAAGGCATTACCCTGAAAATGGGAACTGTCAAGGGATGCACCGCTCGGACGTCCAGACAAAGAATGGATACCTGACACGACTTCGGGACGCGGACAGGGAAATTTATTTCGTCCCCAAAAACCAAAGGTGATGTTGACTGAAACAGAGAAAAGCTGAGTATTTGTTTACTTTGTCTTTTTATGTAAGAGACGGGAATGAGTAGCTTACAATGATGTGTAAGTAATATGGTTCTCTCTCTCTCTCTCTCTCTCTCTCTCTCTCTCTCTCTCTCTCTCTCTCTCTCTCTCTCTCTTTTCCTTTAGGATGACCTGCAACGATGTGTAAATAATATAATATATTATGCAGTCTTCATTCTCTCTCTCTCTCTAATTTTCCACTAGGGTGGCAGGCGAGTAGCCTATAAAGGTATCTCAATAATATAATATATTATACAGTTCTCTCTCTCTCTCTCTCTCTCTCTCTCTCTCTCTCTCTCTCTCTCTCTCTCTCTCTCTCGTTTCCTGAGCGCTCTTAATCATCTTGTGTTTGCCAGAGTAGGTCGTAATTATAATGTTCAAACCTTATTAATTTCAATACGGACGAGGGAGGGGGGTGTAGCCCCTCCCCTCTGTAATGAAGCCCCGCCCCCTCTGTGATGAAGCCCCACCCCTCTGTGGTTCCTTATAATCCTCTTTTATTTTCTCATGGAGATTTCTCTCACTTCGTTATTTGCTTCCTTCTGAAAACTGATAATTAAACTCAGTGCGAAAGAATACATAGGAGTGCGCATGCGCTTGCGTAAGGGTGTATATGCATATATTCGAATATGCTGGGGGGGGGGGTGTATTTCCTCAGCGGAATTGAGTCCAGGCCGTTTGCATTATTGCAGCTCCAGGAAGTGAGAAGCTTTTAATATCATTAGAGCATTAATTTCAAACCCAATTTACTAATCGTGCAGGTCAACGTCCAGTTTTATTATATACTAGCGTACGCGACCCGTCAAAAATGACGGCTAAATATTTAGATATGCACACACATATAGATTTAACCCTTCCTACCCCCTGCCCCTTTCCTAACTACAACACGGCAGTTTCGGTAATTTGTGGGAGATTATGGTTTCCGAGTGTACCACTCCGGGTACCCACACTAACCAGTGTATTGCTACTCCCTCTCCCCATAACCGAAGCACAGGGAGAGACCGATTATTCATTCGTTTGGCAATGCGTGACAGGATACTATGCGTTAATATACATGACCGCATGCATATGCATATTAATACTATCACCAAAGGTACTCACACACAATTATATATATATATATATATATATATATATATATATATATATATATATATATATATATATATATATATATATATATATATATATATACACACACACACACACACACACATATATATATATATATATATATATATATATATATATATATACACGTATATTTGTGTGTGTGCGTTTGAGTGTGTGTATATATACTTGTGTGCACTATCCTTACAATTAAAATAATTTGCATGTCTAAACAATTTACCTAAGGGTGAAAAAAAATATATATCATAACTCACACTATATGTAAAAAGTAAAAATAAAAACCATCATGTGTTCTACATAATTCTGGTAAGCAAAAGAAGCTTCATATACTTTTAAATGCAAACAAAGTTAAGAATTCCAGAGTAAACTTTCAAACTTTCTTAATGTCGATATAACGTGGTGAAAGGGTTTGTGTATTATTATTATTATTATTATTACTTGCTAAGCTACAACCCTAGTTGGAAAAGCAGGATGCTATAAGTCCAGGGGCTCCAACAGCGAAAATAGCTCAGTGAGGAAAGGAATAAAGGAAAATAAAATATTTCAGGAAGAGTAACAACATTAAAATAAATATCTCCTATATAAACTATAAAAACTTTAACAAAACAAGAGGAAGAGAAATAAGATAGATGAGTGTGCTCGAGTGTACCCTCAAGCAAGAGAACTCTAAACCAAGGCAGTGGAAGACCATGGTACAAAGGTTATGGCACTACCCAAGACTAGAGAACAATGGTTTGATTTTGGAGTGTCCATTTCCTAGAAGAGCTGCTTACCATAGCTAAAGAGTCTCTTCTACCCTTACCAAGAGGAAAATGGCCACTGAACAATTACAGTGCAGTAACCCCTTGAGTGAAGAAGAATTATTTGGTAATCTGTGTTGTCAGGTGTATGAGGACAGAGGAGAATATGTAAAGAATAGGCCAGACTGTTCAGTGTGTGTGTAGGCAAATGGAAAATAAGCCGTATCACCATGATCAGCAAGGCTGTGCTAGTCAGGGTTATCTATACTAGGTTGGTTTGGTTTGAGCGATCAGGCGAAAATCTCCCATAATAACCGATCCGCATTGGCCAGCATGGTCGTGAAAACTGGCCAAATCCCAGACATGACTGACATGTCTGTGGCCTTTGTCCGACTAGAAAATAACGGTATTTTCTTTTTTTTTTCAATTTAAAACCAACGAACGAACGCTCTCCCCTCGCACTGATAACCTGTGTATGCCAGTATATGTCGCCTCATTGTATTTAATTTTTTTTGTGCCGTTCTTGACTGGAACGGGTTGTATATATACTCATGCTCCGACCAAATAAAGTTAGTTGTAAATAGTTTAGGCTACTTACATGGGATTTTTTTTTCACTGTACATAGACACGTTCATACATACTGGCATACATACGGTCACAGTAAATAGTGTACTTACATGTTAAATTCTTTTCACTGTACATAGACACGTTCATGCATACAGTATATAGTGAACTTACATGTAAAATTCTCTTCACTGTAAATAGACACGCTCACGCATACAGGCATAGATACGTTCACAGTAAATATTGTACATACATGTTAAATTCTGTTCACTTTACATAGACACGTTCATGCATACAGTAAATAGTGAACTTACATGTAAAACTCTCTTCACTGTACATAGACAATTTCATGCATACAGTCATAGATTCGTTCACTTTAAATAGTGTACTTACACGTGAAACTCACTTCCCTGCACTAGACACGTTCATGCATACAGGCATAGATACGTTCACAGTAAATAGTGTACTTAGATGTAAAATTCATCTTAACTGTACATAGACACGTTCATGCATACAGGGATAGATTCGTTCACAGTAAATAGTGTACTTAGATGTAAAATTCATCTTAACTGTACATAGACACGTTCATGCATACAGGGATAGATTCGTTCACAGTAAATAGTGTACTTACATGTTAAATTCTCTTAACTGTACATAGACAAGTTCATGCATACAGGCAGAGATTCGTTCACAGTAAATAGTGTACTTAGATGTAAAACTCTCTTCACTGTACATAGACAA
>NC_090765.1:55488815-55493815 GCF_036898095.1 Palaemon carinicauda | reverse complement strand
AGAGAGAAAAAAAGGGAAAATGAAAAAATAAAGGCCATTGTTTTTCAATAACACGTCATCAGGACAAAAAGATTTTTGCATTCGAATATTTATAGAGTTATCGCTTTACATTTGTGTGTGTGTATGCGCGTGAACTCTGCGTCGGTTTAATCAATTCAATTTGTTTAGATTCAGGGATTTCTGTGATGAATTTTTGTAACTGATCGAAAGTGTGAAGTTTGCAAAATAATTCCATCTGTTGTATACAGGATTGGAACCATATTTATTTCACGTCTATCGCTTTTCCTTTTAAATAAAATAAAGAAACTATTATCCGTAGCCTACGAGTGTGATACTATCTATCTATCTATCTATGTATCTATGTATATATATATATATATATATATATTTATATATATACATATATATATATGTATATATATATATATACAGTATATATACTGTATATATATATATATATATATATATATACTGTGTATATATATATATATATATATATTTATATATGTATATATATATATATATATATATATATATATATGAGTATGTGTTAAAATACACATACACTAAATATATATGTATATATATATATATATATATATATATATATATATATATATATGGATAAATACACACACATACATATATATATATATATATATATATATATATATATATATATATATATATATATATATATATATATATATATATGGATAAATACACACACATGCATATATATATTATATATATATATATATATATATATATATATATATATATATATATATATATATATATTACAACAGACTTTTCTCTTTGAATGAGTGCTGTCCGGAGAGTTCAGCCTTCTGGTTTCTCACAAGGTCCTATGAATTTAATAATTATAAATAAGAGAAAAATAATAATTTGCCCGGGTCGAGATTCATAAAAGGGTATGAGGCTCGCAACCGCACTCCTTTCTGTACTTTTCACGTGTATTTATCTCTCTTCCTACATTGCTTTATATTTACTTTCTATTTTACTCTTATTTCGGTCATCATTATTCTTATTTACTGGATCTTTGCAAATCCAGAAGACAGAATACAATTTTTCTTGATGGTTTATTTATTTTTTGTGTGTGTGTGTATACAGTATATATATATATATATATATATATATATATATATATATATATATATATATAAATATATATATATAGATATATATATATAATATATATATATATATATATATATATATATATATATATATATATATATATAAATGAATAACGAATGCTACGTAAAATATAATTAACACCAGCCTCAACTATTTTTCCCTCGAGATTTCTCCTCGAAAATTTACACTTCTCTAAAAAATAAAAAAAAATAAAAAAAAACAGGATGATAATACCATAAACTCCAAAGTCTGAGGATGCAATAAAGAACGTCTTTAACATGCACAT
Source organism: Palaemon carinicauda (assembly GCF_036898095.1). Taxonomy (NCBI): domain Eukaryota; kingdom Metazoa; phylum Arthropoda; class Malacostraca; order Decapoda; family Palaemonidae; genus Palaemon; species Palaemon carinicauda. Next base: position 55,492,368 of record NC_090765.1, on the reverse strand, counting down.
CTTGATGATTTTCGCCCTTAAGGAGAAAAGGTCAAGTCACTTATGTGATTGCGTTACTTTTCTCCGAGAACAATGTCTTGATTTTTCTTTTTTCAGGTTGTTTCCTAAAGCTGTACGTTCCGTATGTAATACTCAGAGAGCCCTGCCCCCACCCCCCACCCCCTCCTGGAAGGGGGGGGGGTTTGCCTAATATATTCCACTCTCTTAAAATGAATGTTGCATTGCACACGAGGGTGGGGGGGGGGGTGTTGAGGAGTGAAAATTGAGTGATAATATGATGATTATTATTCTCGTGTCTTCGTATGGAAATAAAGGCATAAGCAAATGTATATTTGGTTATTTTGCATATTTGAAAAAGGTCTTTTATTTTTGCATAAGTGTATATTAAGATATCATATCAAGATACGTTAAATAAACACAAACACATCAAACGAATTTTGCTACAGCAACATTTAAATATATTTCATCCATAAAAGCTGAATATATACACACATCAATATTTATTTGTATAACTGTATGTTAAGATATTTTATCCCCAAAAGTTAAATAAACACACATACATTAATATTTTTTGTATAACTGTATGTTAAGATATTTTATCCCCAAAAGTTAAATAAACACACACACATCAATATTCATGGTACAACTGTATGTTAAGATATTTTATCCCCAAAAGTTAAATAAACACACACACACATCAATATTCATGGTACAACTGTATGTTAAGATATTTTATCCCCAAAAGTTAAATAAACACACACATGCATCAATATTGTTTGTATAACTCTATATTAAGATATTTTATCCCCAAAAGTTTAATAAACACACACATTAATATTTTTTGTATAACTGTATGTTAAGATATTTTATCCCCAAAAGTTAAATAAACACACACACACATCAATATTCATGGTACAACTGTATATTAAGATATTTTATCCCCAAAAGTTTAATAAACACACACGCATCAATATTGTTTGTATAACTGTATGTTAAGATATTTTATTCCCAACAGTTTAATAAACACACACACATTAATATTTTTTGTATAACTGTATGTTAAGATATTCTATCAACAAAGTTAAACATTAATATTTTTTTGTATAACTGTATGATAAGATATTTTATCCCCAAAAGTTTAATAAACACACACACATTAATATTTTTTGTATAACTGTATTTTGAGATATTCTATCAACAAAGTTAAAAACGCACACACGCATTAATATTTTTTTGTATAACTGTATGTTAAGATATTTTATCTCCAAATGTTTAATAAACACACAGGCATCAATATTCTTTGTATATCTATATGTTAAGATATCTTATCCCCAAAATTTAAATAAACACACACGCATCAATATTCATTGTATAACTGTATGTTGAGATATTTTATCCCCAAAAGTTAAATAAACACACATGCGTCAATACTCTCTGTATAATTGCATGTTAAGATATTTTATCCACAAAGATGAATAAACACAAATATAATTTTTTCTTTTTTACAACTATATATTAAGATATTTTATACACAAATGATGAAAAAAAAATTGTAAAAATCACACGCACTCTGGATTTGCAAAGAACTCTTAAATAAGAATAATGATTAATGAAATAAGAGAATGAAAATAAATATAAAAAGGTACGAAGAGAGATAAATAAAAAGAAAGAGATTTACGAAGATCTTACAAATAAAAATAATGACGACTGAAATAAGAGGGATAAAGAAAAAGAAATAACTAGAAATATAGAGGTTTAAAAAGCTCAAGTAAATAAGAATAACGTCGACTGATATAAGAGAGAAAAAGAACAAATATGAAAAAAGGCAACAAGAGATAACTAGAAAGGTAGACGTCCGTGGCGGCAGCTTATTTCTCGACCTTGATCTTGACCTTCGACCTTAACATGTATTAATTGGCGCGGATTTTCATACACTCCAATATGCACCAAGCTTGAAGTCTCTCTGACAACTCAGTCCAAACTTATGGCCGATTACGTCAATTGGACATTTGGCTTGACCGTGACTTTGACCTATGACCTTGACCTTCCAAAATTTAATCATTTCCAGCTTTTTACATAACAGTTAATCACTGCAAGTTTCATAACGCTATGATCAAAAATTGTGACCAGGAAGCTGTTCACAAGTTATGACTGATTACATGCATTGGACATTACCGTGACCTTGACCTTTGACTTTGACCATCCCAACTTTAATCATTTCCAGCTCATTACATAACAGATAATCCCTGCAATTTTCATTACTCTACGATTAAAATTGTGACCAGGAAGCTGTTCACAAGTTATGACTGATTACGTGAATTGGACATTACCGAGACCTTGACCTTTGACCTTGACCTTCCAAACTTTAATCATTTCCAGCTCTTTCCATAAAAGTTAATCACTGCAATTTTCATTACTCTACGATTAAAATTGTGACCAGGAAGCTGTTCACAAGTTATGACTGATTACATGAATTGGACATTACCGTGACCTTGACCTTTGACCTTGACCTTCCCAACTTTAATCATATCCAGCTCATTACATAACAGATAATCCCTGCAATTTTCATTACTCTACGATTAAAATTGTGACCAGGAAGCTGTTCACAAGTTATGACTGATTACGTGAATTGGACATTACCGAGACCTTGACCTTTGACCTTGACCTTCCCAACTTTAATTATTTCCAGCTCTTTCCATAAAAGTTAATCACTGCAATTTTCATTACTCTACGATTAAAATTGTGGTTAGGAAGCTGTTCACAAACAAACACAAATAACAAATACGCAAACAAAGCGGAGGCATAACCTCCTTGAAACTTCGTTGGCGGAGATGAAAAGGCAAGAAACGAGGAAGCTGTTCACAAACAAACACAAATAACAAACACAAATAACAAACACGCAAACAAAGCGGAGGCATAACATCCTTGAAACTTCGTAGGCGGAGATAAAAAGGCAAGAAACGAGTTAAATACAAAGAAAAATCGCATACACGAAAGTGAAGAGACATGATGAGTCAATCCACAAATACACTGGAAGCTCTGTATGGACGCGTCATGCACACAAAGGTCGAGTTAATTGCAGATAAAAATGTTATCCTCAACAATAATCTCTTTGAAGTGCATTTCCACGTAGAGAGAGAGAGAGAGAGAGAGAGAGAGAGAGAGAGAGAGAGAGAGAGAGAGAGAGAGAGCGTGCCGAAATCAAATGAATTACTCATCAAGTTTATCACATCGTGGAAAATTTAATTACGTTTGTATTGAAATGCACAGATTAGCGAAATCGTTTAACATTTATGTTTGGGCTGGTTTTACGCAGTCACACTTCGATATATCTATCTATCTATTATATATATATATATATATATATATATATATATATATATATATATATATATATATATATATATATACATACATATGTATATATATATATATATATATATATATATATATATATACATATACTGTATACAGTATATACTGTGTGTATATATATATATATATATATATATATATATATATATATATATATATATATATATACACATATATA
>NC_090765.1:55476315-55478815 GCF_036898095.1 Palaemon carinicauda | reverse complement strand
TAATAAAGAAGCGATTCTTGTGCAGTAATTTGAGTTAATTTTTAGTAGGCCTGTGTAAATTAGAGTGCATGATTAATTTTTTTCCGGCGTAATGATAAATCCTACTATTTACACAAGCGTGTAAGATGCTGTTTGGTTAGAGCTGATTATTACTCGAGTCTCTTTAAAATTAAGGTTTAAAGGCTGCTCAAGAATGGCATGGCAAGGGACAGTGATATTACCCTAGAAAACAGGACAATGCCCTACATACATATGATCACCGTCCAGGCCCCCTCTCCACCCAAGCTAGGACCAGGGAAGGGCAGGAATGACAGTAAGTGGAACAATGCCCAAGAGACTGGCCATACATACATATGATCAGCGCCCAATCCCCCTCTCCACTAAAGCTAGGACCAAAGACATCCAAGCAATGGCTGCTGATGACTCAGCAGGTAGACCTATAGGCTCCCCCAATAGCCCACTCTTAGCTCACAAGGATGGTGTGGTTTTGGCGACCAAGGAACTAACGGGTTTGAGTGGGATTCGAACCTCAGTCCGGTGATCACCAAGCAGAGACATTACCAACAGGCCACAATAACCTATTAAACACAACACAACAAATTAAATATATTTCACATAATTTACATTTTGAGAGAGAGAGAGAGAGAGAGAGAGAGAGAGAGAGAGAGAGAGAGAGAGAGAGAGAGAGAGAGAGAGCGAGATTTGTCAATAAATAATCCCAGGGCCCTGCGGTATCTCTGCACAGAAAGGAAAGCAAATAAAGGAAAAATATTAAAGAAAATTCCATGATTATGACTTTGGTGGCCCCCTCGAAATCTCTACTCACAACTTACAGTACATTCCCTTCAGAAATAGCACGCCATAACTTTCGAACGTATAAGCCACTAAAAAAGTATGAATTTATCATAACGTTAAAGGAACGCACGTGCATCAGACCGCAATAATCAGAGAAACTCATTCTTAATTTGAATAGGTTAATTTTAATCTAATCCTTTGAAGTGGTCCCCCGTCGGTCATGTCAGCATTGATAATGAATTTAATCGAGAGACGATGAAAAAGTAATTTCCTAAAAGGTTTCTATGAAGCACTGTCAAGAATTCATCACTAGCGAAGTCCCTGGTATATTAAGTGTGGCTATTCGGCTCCGACATTCCATTTTCTATGCCTCTAGACTTCCATTTTCATTGCCCAAGATAAAGTTAAAGTACCTATATAAAATATATTCCTAATCAAATTTAAAGAGAAGCAGGATTACTTGGAAACCTAAAGATTTTAAATTCCTTCTCAGGTCCATTGGCACACTCATAAGCAGAACAGCACGGCATTGAGTACTATCACGTCATTAATTATATATAAAACAGAAAGAAAGAGTATGGACATAATGATCCGTCTTGCCAGCCACTGGCAGACTGGTTGGCTGGTTACCTGGTAGCCTGCCACCCGGACACAAAATGGCGCCCATCAGTCCACTGTATTATTATTATTATTATTACTTACTAAGCCACAACCCTAGTTGGAAAAGCAGTATACTATAAGCCCAGGGGCCCCAACAGGGAAAATAGCTCAGTGAGGAAAGGAAAAAAGGAAAATAAAATATTCTAAGAAGAGTAACAATGATAAATATCTCCTATATAAACTATAAAAACTTTAACAAAACAAGAGGAAGAGAAATAAGATAGGAGAGTGTGCTCGAGTGTACCCTCAAGCAAGAGAACTCTAACCCAAGACAGTGAAAGGCCATGGTACAGAGGCTATGGCACTACCCAAGACTAGAGAACAGTGGTTTGATTTTGGAGTGTCCTTCTCCTAGAAGAGCTGCTTACCATAGCTAAAGAGTCTCTTCTACCCTTACCAAGAGGAAAGTGGCACTGAACAATTACAGTGCAGTAACCCCTTGGGTGATGAAGAATTGTTTGGTAATCTGTGTTGTCAGGTGTATGAGGATAGAGGAGAATATGTAAAGAATATGCCAGACTATTCAGTGTGTATGTAGGCAAAGGGAAAATGAACCGTAACTAGAGAGGAGGATCCAATGTAGTACTGTCTGGCCAGTCAAAAGACTCCATAACTCTCTAGCGGTAGTATCTCAACGGGTGGCTGGTGCCCTGGCCAACCTACTACCTGGTAACTCGTATTGCGCTACTCTTATTTATATAGGTACTCTATATACAGCTTCCTGACCACAATTTTAATCGTAGAGTAATGAAACTTGCATGGATTAACAGTTATGTAAACAGCTGGAAATTATTAAATTTTGTGAGGTGAAGGTCAAAGGTAAAGGTCACGGTAAATTAAAAGGTCGAAAGGTAAGCTGTTGCGGCAGAGGTCTGCGCTCTACTTAGTGACCCTCTAGTTATTATTATTGTTGCAATTTGCGATGACACCTGAAGGTAAATGTAGTTCGTTTGGACAGGTGTACACTTTCTTGGTACTTGTCAAATCAATTTACTTCATGGGATAGTTGTTTATTTTGATCATTAATACGATAATACAAAGCTAT
>NC_090765.1:55458815-55471315 GCF_036898095.1 Palaemon carinicauda | reverse complement strand
TTCAGCCTCCCAAAAGTTATTTGTGTTTTTCGTAGTTAAAATTCCCATCAGGAAATGAAAATTGTTCGAGAGCTTTGTGAGTAATTCACTTATTCATCCTCGTGCCAGCTGTTTATTTATTTTTCTTCTTCTTCCTTGAGCATCATTTGTTTTGTTAGCTGATTGATTCACCTGATTTATTCGCATAATTCTTAAATGTAGAGGCTTTCAATGATCCAGTCACGTGACTTTGCTAATTCCTTATTATTGCACGCTTTATCATTCTGCTATAAACTGTTAAAAATTTACCGTAAAAACTGTAAAGATCCTGGAATAAATGTTGCTAGGCATTTACCATTTTAAAAGCGAACATATTAAACCCATAAAAGATAATAACAAAGTAGGGAAAACCTATGAACCCCTGTATTTTACCGAAATACGACCGAGAACAGTATATTATTACGAAGTATTTCCCATTAAAATTGTGGTTGTTTAACATTGTATGAAAAACAATGTGTAGCCATATATTTCCTGTGTGACATACCAATAAACTACCACTCATGCAATCCAAGTTTGGATCTGCCGTCGTCTAACCCGAGATCAGTCTCTCTCTCACTACTGACCCTTATACAACAACTGGAGCCGTTTCTAGTCCACTGCAGGACAAAGGCCTCAGACATGTCCTTTAGTGTCTGGGGATCGGCTGGTTTTTATCACCACGCTCGCCAGTGCGGATTGATAATGGTGGGAGATTTTCGCCTGATCGCTCACTGCAAACTAACCTGGTATTGGTGGCCCTGACTAGTACAGCTTTGCTAATCAGAGCGATACGCAAACGCTTTCACCTAATTAAATGATTTCATGTTGAACAGGCGGACATAAGACTTTTGTTAAGTTTATATAAGGAAGATCTGTTTGAATGCTGTTACTGTTCTTAGAATATTTTATTTTAATTGTTCATTACTTCTCATATAGTTCATTTATTTTCTTATATGGTTTCCTCACTGGGCTATTTTTCTCTGTTGGAACCCCTCGGCTTATAGCATCCTACTTTTCCAACTAGGGTTATAGCTTAGCTAATAATAATAATAATAATAATAATAATAATAATAATAATAATAAGGCATCCCATTCAGAGGGATATATATATATATATATATATATATATATATATATATATATATATATATATATATATATATATATATGTATATATACATATACTGTATATATATATATATATATATATATATATATGTATATATATATATATATATATATATATATATATATATACATATATATATACATATATATATATATATATATATATATATATATATAGATAGATAGATAGATAGATATAAAACAACAAATCTACTACCTAAAGCAGTACCTCCTTTGTCTCCTTTGATATCGAAGTTTTATTTCATGACATTTTTATTCATACTCTCATACCCCTTTAATAACTCCAATTAACTCGTCCATTTCCATTGCGTTTCCTCTCATTCCCTACTTAACACTACACTTTTCCTTCCCTCCCTCTGCCTCTTCACTTCTTTACTGTTTATGTATGAAGGGGAACTTCAGGGACGCTGGACTTACGTCGAGAATTGAGGGAGGGGGGTGGGGGGGGGGGGCTGAAATAAGCAAAGTGGTAAGATGACTTCATTTTAGCTGGAAATTGATTATATGATGATTCAATGTTCAATTACATCAAGAAGGGTTTGATTACTAATGTACCTTAACGAGAGATAGCTTGAAGTGCTTCCGAATTCCTCATAACATAAACGAGCAATTCTTTTTTATTCTATTTCAAGTTATTTCTATTTGCTATGTGAGTTATTTATTCTATTTCAGGTTATTTCTATTTGCTATGTGAGTTATTTATTCTATTTCAGGTTATTTCTATTTTCTATGTGAGTTATTTATTCTATTTCAGGTTATTTCTATTTGCTATGTGAGTTATTTATTATATTTCAGGTTATTTCTATTTGCTATGTGAGTTATTTATTCTATTTCAGGTTATTTCTATTTGCTATGTGAGTTATTTATTCTATTTCAGGTTATTATTATGTGTATTTGTTTTGATTACCATATTGAGGGTTCTGGTGGCACACTGGTAAACGTCCCTGCCTCGAGTTCACAGGACTGGGGTTCGAGTCCCGATCAAGCTCTAATTATGTTGCTATATCATAACAACTACATAAAATTAATTATATCCTTAATCGAAAAAAAAATACAGATTTAAGGTTTAAAGGCCGCTCATGAATGGTAGAGGCAAGAAACAATGACAATGCCTTAACTAGCAGGATAATGTCCTACAGAGACTGACAATATATACATATGATCAGTATCCAGGCCCCTCTCCACCCAAGCTGAGTCTTCAGTAGCCATTGCCTGGCTCTCCCTAGTCCTAGCTTGGGTGGAGAGGGGCTTGGTTGCTGATCATGTGTAAATTTGGTCAGTCTCTGTAGGACATTGTCCTGCTAGTTAAGGCATTGTCATTGTTTCTTACCTCTACCATTCATAAGCTGCTTTTAAAACTTAAATCTGTATTCTTTTTGTCTTTTAATGATATTATAATTCATTTTATGTAGTTGTTTTGAACTACCCAAATAAATTGAGTCTGACTATTCAACATACTGAATGGAAAGTAAAAATGCCAAATGTTGAATTACAAGTGTTAAGAATAGTATCTATATTACAAACATTTGTGAAGAGACTCGTGAAGAAAAAATGTATATAACAAAAGCTTTTTACATTTATGAAAATGTATTCATCTCACAGATGTTGGAGAGAGAGAGAGAGAGAGAGAGAGAGAGAGAGAGAGAGAGAGAGAGAGAGAGAGAGAGAGAGAGAGAGAGAGAGACCATTTATTAATCTCACATATGTTGGTGAGGGAGAGAGAGAGAGTTTATATTAATCTCACAGATGTTGGAGAGAGAGAGAGAGAGAGAGAGAGAGAGAGAGAGAGAGAGAGAGGGAGAGAGAGAGAGGGAGAGAGAGAGAGGGAGAGAGAGAGAGAGCATATATTAATCTCACATATGTTGAGAGAGAGAGAGAGAGAGAGAGAGAGAGAGAGAGAGAGAGAGAGAGAGAGAGAGAGAGAGAGAGAGAGAGAAGCATATATTACTCTCACATATGTTGGAGAGAGAGAGAGAGAGAGAGAGAGAGAGAGAGAGAGAGAGAGAGAGAGAGAGAGAGAGAGAGAGAAAGAAAATCAGTAAACTGCAGCCATAAGCACTCAAAAATCTAAATTATAAAAGTTCCCAAGCTTTGTATTCTAGTACACATTTTCGACAGGATTCAAGAAAATCTATATTGCTTCAATCCTTGCCAAGGCATCGCCTAAGACCCAAGTAAACAAGTTACTCCAATATGCATCAAGGATATTGAAGTCTGTATGTTGTAGGATTTATGCGCGATAAAAGAGTGGCAGGATATCATGGCATCACTTATGGATATTATAATCTCCCTATATAATAAAGAAAAAGTGTCTGGTTATATATACTGAATATATATATATATATATATATATATATATATATATATATATATATATATATATATATATATATATATATATATATACAGTATGTATATATATATATATATATATATATATATATATATATATATATATATATATATATATATATTTCCCGGTCACACACAGCTCTGCCCATCTCTCGGGTAAGGGGGAGGGGAAGTAGTCCTTCCCTGGCGAAAGGGGTTGCATTTGTGTGCACATCTAACTAATTGTTTACCCGTCATTTTGACGGGTCGCGTACACTAGTTCCTTTAATAGTTAGTCTTCTTATCAAAAATAAAAAATGGTATTGTGACGAGCCGAGAGAAAGGTTGTGAACTCAAAGGCAGTGTGAAAGCAACTGAGTTAATTTATTATAGAACACTCTCCTTTATATACAAAACCTCAAGCCAACAGGAAATTACATGTTCGAGAGACAGACAATGTTACATAGTAGAAACACAGACATGTTTATTCTGGTTCTTTTTTAGTGCGAGGGAAGAGCGAAGATACAAGCATAATATATGCAAAATGAATTATGTACGATCGTGTGACACATGGTTGGTACATGGCTCCCCCCTTAAAAATGACATACTGTACATGTTAAATAGAGCGCCCTGATCTAGAGAGGCGAACTGTAGACGGGTCATCTGGCAGAAGATAAACAGGTTTTAGACGATCAATGGAGACCCAGTCTTCTTTGCTACGAATGTTTAGTAGGAATGCTTTCGGACTGCGGCGGATGACAAGGAAAGGGCCCGTGTAAGGGGGCGTTAGCGGTGGCTTGCTAATGTGGTTGCGCAGGAAGACGTGCGTTGCAGAGTGCAAGTCTGTTGGTATGTGATGCTTCGCTGGGGGCTTGTAAGTCTGGCGGCATGGAGTAAATTTTCCCACAACGTGACGTTTGCGCTGGAGATCGTTGGAGGATGTTGTAGAAGGAAAAAATTCGGCAGGGACGACCAACGGGTCGCCATGCACCATTTCAGCTGCCGAGACGTCGAGGGCGTCTTTAGGAGTGGTCCTTAGTCCCAGGAGGACCCAGTGAAGCTGATTATACCAGTTGGAATCCTTGCAGCGGGACATCAAAGCTGCTTTGAGGGTGCAATGAAAACGTTCAACCATTCCATTGGCAGCAGGGTTGTAGGCCTTTGTCTGATGTAGGGTGATGCCCAGGAGATTCACTAATGATATCCACAATTGAGAGGTGAAAGTGGTTCCCCTGTCGGAAGTAATATGCTCAGGGATACCAAATCTTGCAATCCATCCAGAGAGTAAGGCAGATGTACATGAGGCAGACGTTGCAGTTTCCATGGGAATGGCTTCAGGCCAACGAGTGGAGCGGTCGATGACGGTAAACAGGTAACGATGTCCTTGTGATGTGGGTAGGGGGCCTACAACGTCGACGTGAATGTGTGCGAAACGACGCTGAGGTTGAGGAAAGGTGCCCACTCTGGAATCCGTGTGTCAATGTACTTAGGAAGTTTGGCAAGAAGTACAGCCGCGGACCCAATCCTTAGCATCCTTAGAAATGCCGTGCCAAATGAACTTTGCCTTCAGCAGCTGTGCAGTAGAACGGCACGAGGGATGTGAAAGGCCGTGAATGAAATCAAACACCTGCCGTCGCATGGGAGCAGGAATCCAAGGTCGCGGTCTACCAGTACTGACGTCACAGAGGAGGGTGGTGTTGGAGTCTTCGAGGGGAGAGTCTTCCCAACAGAGGGACGTGCAGGATGTCCTACATGCTTGATACTCTGGATCCTGTTGTTGGGCTTCAGCCAGGGCGTTGTAATCCAATCCCAGTTGAACGACAGCCAATGTGTTTCTTAACAGGGCATCGGCAATGGGATTCATTTTCCTAGGGACGTATTGAAGGGTGCAATTGTATTCAGCCACGGCGGAGAGATGTCGGCGTTGCTGGGCGGACCAGGCATCAGACTGTCGAGTAAAGGCGTGCTCCAGAGGCATGTGGTCTGTGCGAATGACGAAGGGCATACCTTCTAAGAAATGGCGAAAGTGACGGACAGCCAAGTGCACCGCCAGCAATTCTCGATCGAAGGCAGAATAACCCGATTCTGCCTTGGACAGTTTTCTGCTGAAGAAGGCCAATGGGCGGGGTGAGCCGTTGACCACCTGCTCGAGTACTGCACCAATAGCGACGTCGCTGGCATCGATCGAGAGAAGGAGAAGGGCATGTGGGATAGGAAAAGTGAGAACCGCAGCAGTTGATAGGGCCTTCTTTGCATTGCAGAAGGCTGCTTCTTGAAGGGGACCCCACTTCAGGTCCTTTGGCTTGCCCTTGAGGGAGGCGTAGAGGGGAGCAAGAGTGGCGGCAATGGCTGGCAGAAAACGGTGATAATAGTTGATCATGCCCAAGAATTCCTGCAGAACTTTGACGGTCGAGGGCACGGGGAAGTTCTGAGCGGCTGCTACCTTCTCAGGGAGGGGGTGGACTCCTTCAGGAGTGATGCGGTGCCCTAAGAACGACACTTCGTTGGCACCAAAGGTACACTTGTCGTACCGGACTACAAGGCCGTTTTGTTGCAGGCGGTCTAGCACGATGCGCAGGTGACGGAGGTGTTCCTCTTTTGAGGAGGAGAGCACAAGTATGTCGTCCACATAACATACACAAAAAGGGAGGTCCCCTAAGATGCCATCCATGAGACATTCAAACGTGGCCCCAGCATTACGAAGGCCAAAACAGGAGTAATTGAAGGTGTATGTACCACACGGAGTGGTGATGGCAGTCTTGGGGATGTCTTCTGGGTTCATAGGCACCTGATAATACCCCTTCAGGAGGTCGAGCGTAGAGAAAACCTTTGCTTTGTGCAGGTAGGAGGTCACGTCGGCAATGTTTGGGAGGGGGTAGTGATCCGGTTCTGTTTGTATGTTCAGGCGCCTGTAATCCCCGCACGGACGGAGGGAGCCGTCTTTCTTCAGAACAATGTGTAAGGGTGAGGACTATGGGCTGGAGGCCTTTTGGCAAAGGCCCATTTCCTCCATTTAGGCGAACGTCTGTTTGGCGGCTGCCAATCGTTCTGGTGCCAGACGTCTGAATTTTGCGAAGACTAGGGGTCCCGTCGTCTTGATATGGTGATAAATACCGTGTTTGGCAGGAACCGTGGGCGTTTGGCGAAGTTCTGGACGTAAAACTTCCGGGTACGACGTGGGGAGGTGGGCGTAGGCATCCGTGGGTGCGCTGATGTGGAGAGCGAGGTTAGAGGGAGCGGGTTGAAGAGGTGTCGACAAGTGCGAGTCTGCGTTGACCAATCGTCGGTGGGCGACATCAACCAGAAGGTGGAAATGAGAGAGGAAATCCGCACCGAGGATTGGCATTGTGACGTCAGCAACGAGAAACTTCCAATTGAATTTACCGTTTCCGAACGATAATGTGAGGTTCTCGTAACCGTAGGTGGGTATCGCAGATCCGTTGGCAGCTACCAAGCGGATGTCGGCAGATGTAGACAGACTACGTCGTGTCTTGAAGAGTTTCCTTGGCAAAAGAGAACGACAAGCACCCGTGTCTACCAAAAATCACACGCACGTTCCTGCATCATGTAAAAAGAAAAGATTAGAAACACGGTTGGCCACCGCCATGAGCGATGGCCTACTTACACGTTTTTTGGCCACTGACAATCCTCGGCACATTTCTTCACGGTTGCCCCGAATCTGAAGTGGTAATAGCAAAACTGCGACGGAAGGGAGGTAGTAAGTGGCTGTAGAAGTTGTTTGTTGGGGTGCGAGCAATTGGTGGGTGGTGGGCGGCTTTGTCGCTGCTTCGGCACGTCACGGTGCAGGCGTGTATGTCCTACGGCATTCATGTCAGCTTCGGTTGACGCTGAATAGGCATCCTCTTCGTCAGGGGTGGAGGCGTTGATGGAGGTCTTGAAGTGGCTGTCCATAAGGGCGTCGGCTTTGGTCATCAAGTCCTTTATGGGTAAACTATCGACATCAGGTATGGCAGCGCGTATAGGTCAGGGTAAACGGCGTATCCAAAGGGCACTAAGTAGGTTCATCTCACGAGGAGAACCGTCTGCGGCAGGTTGAAGGCGAACGATACTGGTCATTTCCCTGAGGGCAAGCGAAGCCCTTTGGTCCCCCAACGGTTGTTGTGAGAGCTGAAAAAGCTTTGCTAGACGGGCGGCTGGCGACGGCGAGTACTGCTGCAGAAGGTATGTTTTGAGGGCGTCATACGCTATTGGGGTGTCTCCTTGTTCACAAAGCCTGTCGGATATTTCCGGGAAGGTGTCCTCAGGTATCGCCGCGAGAACATAATCTGCTTTGGTGGTTGAGTGAGTCACGCCCTTGATGCGAATCTGGACTTCTGCGCGCTGAAACCAAGCAAACACCTCTCCGCTGGTGAACGGTGAAAGTTTCAATGGGGCAGCCGCAGTGCCAACTTCTGTAGAGTCCGTCATAGTACCAACGATGGAGGGGCGAGGGGGGTGGGGGTGGAAGGCGGTGGGAGCGAGTCGACTTCCGGGGTCACCAATGTGACGAGACGAGAGAAAGGTTGTGAACTCAAAGGCAGTGTGAAGGCAACTGAGTTAATTTATTATAGAACACTCTCCTTTATATACAAAACCTCAAGGCAACAGGAAATTACATATTTGAGAGACAGACAATGTTACATAGGAGAAACGCAGACATGTTTATTCTGGTTCTTTTTTAGTGCGAGGGTAGAGCGAAGATACAAGCATAATATATACAAAATGAATTCTGTACGATCGTGTGACACACGGTTGGTACAGTACATAAATTATCTTTTAATAGTTAATATCTTATGAGGATAAAAAATGATAGATGAATATAATAAAGATGTTTGAAGGATTAATTCTGTACACAGCCAATATTAATATTATTATTATTATTATCATTATTATTATTTTCATTATTATTATTATTACTTGCTCAGCTACAATCCTAGTTGGAAAGGCAGGATGCTATAATCCCAGGGGCTTCACCAGGGAAAATAGCCCAGTAAGGAAAGGAAAAAAAGAAAAATAAAATATTTTACGAAGAGTTATAACATTAAAATAAATATTTTCTATATAAAATATAAAAACTTTAACAAAACAAGAAGGAAATAACATAGAATAGTGTGGTCGATTGTACCCTCAAGCAAGAGAACTCCGCTAACAATGCAATAAACACTAATGACTTTAATCTATAAGGATACCTCATCACGATACGTTAATACACATATCCTACCTAATTTCCTTCCTCCTTTCTTCTCTCATCCATATCCTATCCTATTCCTATCCCTCACCGGTCTCCTCTTTTACCCTTACAGTGTTCTTATCCTCTCTCCTTCCTTCTCTCATTCCTTCCTCTCCTCTTCCTATCCCTCACCGGCCTCTTCTTTCTTACCCTCTCTCCTTCCTCCTCGAGGAGGTATGACGCGGCAGAAACAATAATCTTTTTTACGGCCAAAAGTTGTTTCTTTTATAAACTATAACTTGCTCAGATGTAGATTACAAGGTCGGGGCTGAAAGTCGTTAGGATAAACCTCCCGGGGAAAGGCCACAAACCAATTCCTAGTCAAACTTTCTTCATTTTGACGAACATGCCACACTCGCTTACGTACGTACTGATAAGTTACAAAGACACAGACAAGCAAAATACACACACACACACACACACACACACACACACACACATATATATATATATATATATATATATATATATATAGATTTAGATATAGATATAGATATAGATATGTGCGTATGTATATATATATAAATAGTTATATATATATATATATATATATATATATATATATATATATATATATATATATATATATATATATATCGTCATCTTTCCTGACATTATCTCTACATTAAGGTGTCAGTTATCCGATGCACCCTCTCCAATGCCTTCTATCATAGGCATCCTCTTCCACCAAAACTCCTCTCTCCATATCATCCTTCACCTTTTCTCGCCATCTAATTCTTTGCCTCCTCCCGATCTTTTCCCCCTATCAGGTTCCTCCCAAGCCCTCCTCACTCCTTCCCCACCATCCATTCTCAATACATGTCCACACCATCTCAGTCTTTACTACACATGCCATTTTATTTAAAGTGTGTTGCAGCCAGTGATTTTAGCCTTCTGGGAGCATTGTAAATGAAAAAGGCTGTCTAAGAAAAGAAGTGCCAGTGAATTTATCAATATTAATATTACTTTTATTATCAAACTTATTAGATTTTCATCATTTTACAATATATATATACAAACAATCATTATATCGCATCTTTTTCTTCTTTGGAGAGGGGTAAACGCATGGATAAACTTTCCCAACCTCCCAAAATAAGGTTTGGGAAATTGTTCCCTATAACAGTAATCCCCCAGATGTCGATCAAAACATGTATAAGCACACAGCTGAAGTTATATGAGAATGTCCTTTTTTTTGTCCTTTTTATAACATTCCAAGGACACGATACAGAAGATATCTTGAAACTAAGCAGCCGTTCTCGTAAGGCTAGAGATTATCCTAAATAGGATCTCTGTGTATGGGGAGGGTACTCAGAAGTTTTCTGCATAACTTGCATGTCTTTTAGTACAGCCATTTTTTAGAGTGGAAATCGTAGTTGTGTAATTTCCTCTGAAACCTTTTTTGTTATAGTAAAAGTTTTTATCAGTATAATCATACGCACAAAAAAACAGAAATATAAATACATATATGTGTGTTTATCACACACACAAACACACACATATATATATATATATATATATATATATATATATATATATATATATATATATATATACACACACACACATATATATATATATATATATATATATATACATACATAGGGGTAAAACTAACGATAGCTGACATGTGATAAGCGTATTATATGTATCTAGGCCTTGAGAGGAAGAAGGAAAAAAGCTAGTTTAAGTTAGTATTTTCGTCTAGTGTCCTTATTCGAAAGTATTAGTTCCAATCATGGTATTTTTTCGTTTTTTATGGCATTGATGCAAAAAAAAACTTACATACACACCCACATATATATGCATATAATCACACACACACACACACACACACACACATATATATATATATATATATATATATATATATATATATATATATATATATATATATATATATATATATACACACTTATTCCCAAACACAATATATATGCCTGTGTGTATCTCTGTTTGTAACATACTGTATACATACGCATAATAACCGTAAAAACACACACACATAAATGCATATATATATATATATATATATATATATATATATATATATATATATATACACACACACACACACACTTATTCCCAAACACAATATACAGGTCTGTATGTATCTGTGTATGTACCGTACAAATCCAAAATAATAATAATAATAATAATAATAATAATAATAATAATAATAATAATAATTATAATAATAATAATAGATCAACAGGCCCCATCAGACGAAACCCACACACACTCCCATAAAATCCAAACGTCCAATATTATTGAGGAAAAGTTGCAAGACTTGTGATCTGGGGGAAAGAGAAGATTTCTGACCATCCCCTCAGGCTTTGCGATAAATGATCATTTTACTGGTTGTAATACAGAAGACTTTAAACGAAGGGGAAAACTCCAATATGCTTATATTAAACAGTTATTGATAGTACTTTTGTACTGTTAGATAACAACGTAGAAAACGATAAGTATAGTTTTTTAATATAAAATTTTTCTATTATTATTATTATTATTTTTATTACACTGAACATGAAAGGACTCTTGACTTCAATAATCATTTTGTCTCAATATTCTTTAGTGTTACAGACATGGTCTTCCCAAAACGGAAACTTTAATAATTGTATATATATATATATATATATATATATATATATATATATATATATATATATATATATATATATATATGTGTGTGTGTGTGTGTGTGTGTGTGTGTGTAAGTATATGTGTGTGTGTATATATACAGTAGTTATATATATATATATATATATATATATATATATATATATATATATATATATATATATATATATATATATATATATATGCATGCCGATGTTCTACCACCTTTGAAGTAATAGTAAAAGTTAGAAAAAATGGATGACTTGTGTCTGTTAAGGAACACACTATTGACTAATAATGAGTCCAGATCTAAAAGGTGGAACTCAAGAATTTATTTTATTTTTCATTCATATATTTATGTATATATATATATATATATATATATATATATATATATATATATATATATATATATATGTATATATATATATATATATATATATATATATATATATGTGTGTGTGTGTGTGTGTGTGTATTTTTTTCCTGTCAAGTTCAGACGGGAGAGAGAGTAGTCATACCCGGGTGAGAAGGGTTACCCCGAGAGGTACACTCGGAAACCACACTCTCCCACAAACTGCCAATCAAGGGAAAGGGGTGGGAAGGGTTAAATCTCTATGTGAGTGCGTGTGTGCATATTTAATATTTATCTAAATATTTAGACGTCCTTTTTGATAGCTCGGATGCACTAGTAAGACATGTTCACATATCGTGAAAAAGGCTAAAGAACACATTCAGATCTTTGCTCACACAGTCTTTGGAATCGTTGTAAACGGTGTAGATACTGTCTGAGCAAAGATCTGGCAGTAATTTTAGCTTTCTGGAAGCGCTGTAAACGTTATTGGGGCTAAGCAAAGACTTGGCAGTATTTTAGCATTCTAGCCTTCTGGAAGCGTTGTAAACGTTATACAGGCTGTCTGAGCAAAGATCTGACAGTGATTTTAGTCTTCTGGAGGCGTTTTAAATGTTATACAGGCTGTCTGAGCAAAGATCTGGTAGTAAATTTAGCTTTCTGGAAGCATCGTAAATGTTATAGAGGCTGTCTGAGCAAAGATCTGGCAATAAATTTAGCCTCTGGAATCGTTATAAACGTTATAGAGGCTGCCTGAGCAAAGATCTGTCATTAATTTTAACCTTCTGGAAGCGTTGTAAA
>NC_090765.1:55451315-55453815 GCF_036898095.1 Palaemon carinicauda | reverse complement strand
ATGGTCGACTCCAAAACAATTAATAATTATACACTTAGAAAGTTCTAAATAAATACATAACGAATTAATAATAATAGACCTAAAAGTTTCTAAATAAATACGCTACTAATTAAGTTCTCGAATCTATGAATAAATTAAAGTAAAAATTATAACAGAACAGTAGATAACGGATCACCGCATGTAGAAATCTACTTAGATCCATAAGTAGAAAATAATGGTCTCAGGTCTACATAAGAAACTGCTGTAAATTATCCAAGTAGCGATAAAAAATACTAGAGGAAAGTCTGTTGAAAGTCTCATAAATTACCAAAATGAAAAGAATTATGAATAGGAAAGTAATTTATGTGAGGAAAACTGGATATTCAGCATGGGATATTGGTGAAGCGGGGAAAGGGTTCATCGTTCATCAAGAGAGAGTAAAAAAGTTCATTGTTGTCCAGGTTTTAATGTACTTTAAGAAAAGAATTTTTTTTTTTTTTTTTACTATTCTTTCGATGAGAAGTAAAAATAAGGAATAACAGCAATGAGTTCAGGTTTCAATGTACTGTACTTTAAGAAAAGAGAGAAAAACGATATTTGATTATTCTTTAAGTGAAAAGTTAAAATAAGGAATAATGGAGATATGTTCAGGTAATAATGTACTTAAAAAAGAAAAAATAACTATTCTTTAAGTGAAAAGTAAAAATAAGGAATAATGGTGATAAGTTCAGGTATTAATGTACTTTAAAGAAGAAATTTAACTATTCTTAAATTGAAAAGTAAAATTAAGGAATAATGGTGATAAGTTCAGGTATTAATGTACTTAAAGAAAAAAGGACATTTAACTATTCTTCAAGTGAAAAGTCAAAATAAGGTATAATAGTGATGAGTTC
This sequence comes from Palaemon carinicauda, assembly GCF_036898095.1. Classification (NCBI taxonomy): domain Eukaryota; kingdom Metazoa; phylum Arthropoda; class Malacostraca; order Decapoda; family Palaemonidae; genus Palaemon; species Palaemon carinicauda. The sequence continues at coordinate 55,452,943 of NC_090765.1, read as the reverse complement.
AGGTATTAATGTACTTGGAAAAAAAAATTAACTATTCCTTAAGTAACTGAATAGTGATGATAAAAATATGATACAGTTTGTTTATGGTTTGACCTTGCCTATTCCATTGTAACATCAGAGAAAACCTTCTAAAAAATTTAAACTTTCTAAAACTTTTAAACCTTCTGAAACCATTAAACTTTCTGAAACCTTTGAACTTTCTGAAAACTTTAAACCTTCAGAAACATTTCAACCTTTAGAAATCTTTAAAACTCCTGAAACCTTTAAAATTTTCTGAAACATTTAAACCTTCTAAAATCTTTAAACCTTCTAAAACTTTCAATCCTTTTAACTTTCTGAAAACTCTTAAGCCTTTAAACTTTCTGAAAACTTTTAAACCTTCTGAAACCTTCAAGCCTTCTGAAATCTTTAAACTTTCTGAAACATTTAAACCTTCTGAAACATTTAAACCTTTAGAAACCTTTAAACATTCAGAAACATTTAAACCTTCTAAAACCTTCAAACCTTCTAAAACCTTTAAACCTTCAGATACCCTTAAACCTCTAGAAACCATTAAACCTATTTCACAATGTATTCAAGTATTTGGAAGCTTCTATACCTTAAGGTCATTCAATATCCGCATTCTGATATGACTAAAAGAGCTGCTTTTGTATCAACACGACCATCCAAAAAATAGAATAAAAAGAATCAGCACAACCCAAGCAAAGTTCATCCTGCAAATATTGATAAGCATCAGCTAAAACACGCAAATAAACGCTCATGCCAGTAGGCTACGTCGATGGATAAAAATAAATATAAATACAAGAGGGAGAGGATGGAAACTGAATAAAAATGGAGGAGGGGGAACTTTAATAAAATGAACCGATTTTTTTTTTTTTTTATCCGCTGACTGAAGGGATTGTATTTTCCAAAGGCAGTAAGTTTGGGAAGCGAGTTCCGCTCCTAACAACTATTTTACACCGGAGTGCAGGAAATGTGAAAAGCATTAAGAGAACGGAAAAATTAATATCTGATTTTTGTAACATTTGTAATAACATAAACGAAGTAAAGTATGCAGTTTACTTTGTGGAACTAAATATTAAATGTGATTTCAAGTAGGGTAAATGAATATCTCTATAGAGAACATGAGACTCACTTATGTACTCGATTGACTAGCAATAAACTAGACTCTTAGCTGTCCATAACTTGATTAAAGGTTTTAAAGGTCGCTCACGAAAGGCACAGGCAATTGACAATAACAATGCTCTAGATTCATGGCTTGATTAAAGGTTTTAAAGGTCGCTCATGAACGGCAGAGGCAAGGGACAATAACAATACCCTAGAGACTGACTATATATCCATATGATCAGCGACCAAACTCCCTCTCCACCCAAGCTAGGAACAGGGTAGGTCAGGCAATGGCAGCTGATGATTTTGCAGGTAGACCTATAGGCTCCCTCAAAGCCCCCATCCCTAGCTCACAAGGATGGTGAGGTTGCAGACACAGCAAGAAACTATCAAGTTAGAGAGGGAAACGATCTCCCGTCCAGCAGTACGCCAGGCAGGGACGTTTCAAATAGGCCTTATTACCTAGAGTCCTAGACTGTATTATAGATGGATCTGTTATAGCAAATAAAATCCAAAGTATA
>NC_090765.1:55443815-55446315 GCF_036898095.1 Palaemon carinicauda | reverse complement strand
ACCTGACTAATTATCCAATTATCGATAGTTAATTAGCAATTACAGACATACAGATTCGTATTGGCCTTAGAGCATGTGTCAGAACATTAATCTTTCCATGACATAAATAAATACAAATTGTTAAATAAATTCTTATTTATTAACAGGGCTTTGTTCTCAAACTTACACACACACACACACACAAATATATATATATATATATATATATATATATATATGTGTGTGTGTGTGTGTGTGTGTGTGTTAGTGAGTGTGTGAAATAGAGAAAGAGAGAAACAACACCTGACTTGATACAGAAATACATTTCCTAACATATTTTTAAATGGAGACTATGTGATACGATACCAAGGGCAAGAAGTTTCAGAACGCGTTCTATACTATCATCACAAAAATGCGTTTTATTTCTCTTGTCTCTCTGATATACAACACAACACGATGTATTCCATTATACAAAAGCAACGATTCCCATCATCAACATGCTGTATGATTTCAGAAATGCACAAGCAATATTCCCATCAACAACATCCTGTGTGATTTCAGAAACGCGCAAGCGATATTCCCATCAACAACATTCCGTGTGATTTCAGAAACGTGCAAGCGATATTCTCATTGGCAACATTCAGTATGATTTCAGAAATGCTCAAGCAATATTCCCATCAACAACATTCTGTGTGATTTCAGAAACGCGCAAGCGATATTCTCATTGGCAACATTCAGTATGATTTCAGAAACGCCCAAGCAATATTCCTATCGTCATATTCTGTGTGATTTCAGAACGGGGCAAGAGATATTCCCATCGCCAACATTCCGTATGATTTCAGAAATGCACAAGCAATATTCCCATCAACAACATTCTGTGTGATTTCAGAAACGCGCAAGCGATATTCCCATCGTCAACATTTCGTATGATTTCAGAAACGCGGAAGCAATATTCCCATCGTCACATTCTGTGTGATTTCAGAACGGGGCAAGAGATATTCCCATCGCCAACATTCCGTATGATTTCAGAAATGCACAAGCAATATTCCCATCAACAACATTCTGTGTGATTTCAGAAACGCGCAAGCGATATTCCCATCGTCAACATTTCGTATGATTTCAGAAACGCGGAAGCAATATTCCCATCGTCACATTCTGTGTGATTTCAGAACGGGGCAAGAGATATTCCCATCGCCAACATTCCGTATGATTTCAGAAAAGCGCAAGCGATATTCTCATTGGCAACATTCAGTATGATTTCAGAAATGCTCAAGCAATATTCCCATCAACAACATTCTGTGTGATTTCAGAAACGCGCAAGCGATATTCTCATTGGCAACATTCAGTATGATTTCAGAAACGCCCAAGCAATATTCCTATCGTCACATTCTGTGTGATTTCAGAACGGGGCAAGAGATATTCCCATCGCCAACATTCCGTATGATTTCAGAAATGCACAAGCAATATTCCCATCAACAACATTCTGTGTGATTTCAGAAACGCGCAAGCGATATTCCCATCGTCAACATTTCGTATGATTTCAGAAACGCGGAAGCAATATTCCCATCGTCACATTCTGTGTGATTTCAGAACGGGGCAAGAGATATTCCCATCGCCAACATTCCGTATGATTTCAGAAATGCACAAGCAATATTCCCATCAACAACATTCTGTGTGATTTCAGAAACGCGCAAGCGATATTACCATCGTCAACATTTCGTATGATTTCAGAAACGCGGAAGCAATATTCCCATCGTCACATTCTGTGTGATTTCAGAACGGGGCAAGAGATATTCCCATCGCCAACATTCCGTATGATTTCAGAAAAGCGCAAGCGATATTCTCATTGGCAACATTCAGTATGATTTCAGAAATGCTCAAGCAATATTCCCATCAACAACATTCTGTGTGATTTCAGAAACGCGCAAGCGATATTCTCATTGGCAACATTCAGTATGATTTCAGAAACGCCCAAGCAATATTCCTATCGTCACATTCTGTGTGATTTCAGAACGGGGCAAGAGATATTCCCATCGCCAACATTCCGTATGATTTCAGAAATGCACAAGCAATATTCCCATCAACAACATTCTGTGTGATTTCAGAAACGCGCAAGCGATATTCCCATCGTCAACATTTCGTATGATTTCAGAAACGCGGAAGCAATATTCCCATCGTCACATTCTGTGTGATTTCACAACGGGGCAAGAGATATTCCCATCGCCAACATTCCGTATGATTTCAGAAAAGCGCAAGCGATATTCTCATTGGCAACATTCAGTATGATTTCAGAAACGCCCAAGCAATATTCCTATCGTCAACATTTTGTATGATTTCAGAAATGCTCAAGCAATATTCCCATCAACAACATTGTGTGTGATTTCAGAAACGCGCAAGCGATATTCTCATTGGCAAGATTCAGTATGATTTCAGAAATGCTCAAGCAATATTCCCATCAACAACATTGTGTGTGATTTCAGAAACGCGCAAGCGATATTCTCATTGGCAAGATTCAGTATGA
>NC_090765.1:55431315-55433815 GCF_036898095.1 Palaemon carinicauda | reverse complement strand
CATTAAAGGTAATTTGCAAATAGGAACTATAAAAATAAAATAAAACAGATTTTTTAATAAGTGGCATGAGTATAAAAATAATATCTCAATTACGAGATCGTTTTTTGGAGTATCCAGCGAGAACTCAATACTTCAAGTTTTGAAAGAGATTAATTTTATCCACAAACTTTTATTAAAGAACAATTATTATTATTATCATTATTATTATTACTTTCTAAGCTACAACCCTAATTTGCAAAGCAGAATGCTATAAGCCCGAAGGCTTTAACAGGGAAAATAGCCCAGTGAGCAAAGGAAATAAGGAAAATACAAGAAAAGTAAATAACAGTTAATATAAATTATTTGAAGAACAGTAACATCAACAAAATAACTATTTCATATATAAACTATAAAAACTTAAAAAAAAAAAAAGAGGAAGAGAAATAATAGTGTGCCCGAGTATACCCTCAAGCAAGAGATTAAAAAACACTAAGTCTACACTTGGAGATGAGAGCAATGAAAAGATCAGAATATTATGCACATGAAATATTTTTATCTTAATGGTCAAATAGCATTTTTTTGCATATCTGAGAAAAATTCATTAGCTCTGAAAACACCAGAGAAATTGCATTTCTATCAGCTAGAACCCCCGAAGCCCTTTTCAAAATGCACATTCTAGTCAGCCACCTACCAAAAAAAAGTTATATTTTCAATGATAATGTTATCTTAAGGGTCAAATCACATTTTCTTTTCATATCTGATAGAGAGTGATTAGCCCTGAAAAACACCAGAGAAATTCTATTCCTACCGGCCAAAAACCCCGCCCCACCTCCATCCCCTTTTCGAAAGGCACACTCTAGTCAGCCAACCCCACCCCCCCCAAAAAAAAAAAAAAATTATATTTTCAATGATGATTTCATCTTAAGGGTTAAATTCCATTTATTTTTTTTTTTTTTTTTGTATATCTGATAAAAAGTAATTATCCATGGAAAACACTAAAGAAATTGCATTCCTATCAGCTAGAACCCCCGCACCCCTTTTCGAAATGGCACACCCTTGTCAGCCCCCCCCCAAAAAAAAAAATATTTTCAATGTTAATTTTTCAACCACATAAAATCCTTAGTGTTAATATTCGAGTCATTACCTAGCGAGTCAAAGAGAGAACTATTATATGAAAATATAAGCCATGTGAAATAGGGTAATATCTAAACATAGAACCGGGAAAAATAGCTTAAAATTTTAATGAACTTAGTCCGTGTTCATTCCCTGAGGCTTGCCCTTGTACATGAATGAAACAGGCATTGGAACTGTTCGTTTTCGTATCCCAGTCCTTTAAAGATTAAAATGAAATAATCGTAGCTTTATTCATCTGATTTAACCGTTAAAAATATGAAAATAAAAATCAATCTTTTTTTCATCTGATTTAACCCACCAAAACAATAAAAATAAAACATAAAACATTGTTTATTGGATTTAAAATATGAAAATGAAAATGAAAGTTTTTTCATGTGGCATAAATCATGAAAAAAATAAACCTATATTCATCTGACTCAAAATATGAAAATAAAAATAATTCTTCATTCATACGACTTAAAATATGAAAATGGAAATAAATCTTTATTCGTCTGACCTATAACATGAAAAAAATACACCCTTATTCATCTGACTTAAAATAGGATAAAAATAAACCTTTATTGATCTGACATGAAATATGAAAAAATAAACCTTAAATTGTCTTGTCTGACATAAAACATGAAAATAAAACAAAAGTTTTATTCATTTGACTTAAAATATGAAAATAAAAATAATCTTTTATTCATGCAACTTAAAATATGAAAATGAATATAAACCTTGATTTCTCTGTCCTAAAATATATATAAAAAAATAAACCTTTATTCACCTGACTTGGAATATATATTTGAAAGAATTATTCGTCTGACCTAAAAAATAAAATAAAAAATAAACTTTTATTCATCGGATTTAACCCCCCAAAAACATGAAAAACTAATCAACCTTTATACATCTGTTTTAACCCCAAAACATGAAAATAAACTAAACCTATAATCATAAAAATAAAAATATCATAGATATAAGAGGAAGCAGATAAAGATTGAAAGGAAAAATATATAAATAAAAATGTCAAAGAAATAAGTGGAGGAAGCAAATACTCATTGAAAATAAAAATAACATACATATAAGAAAAAAACAAAAAGAGGAAACAAAAATATATAAATAAAATTATCAAAGAAATAAGTGGAGGAAGCAAATAAAAAACTGAATAAAGACGGCAAATCAGAAGACAGATTAAAAATAGGCGAGGTCTATACCGTATATCCTTAGGGTTGAAATCCCCTATTGAAAATAAAAATAACATATATATAAGAAGAAAATAAAAAAGAAAAAAATATACAAAGAAAACTTTCAAAGAAATAAGTGGAGGAAGCAAATCAAAAACTGATAAAAGACGGCAAAACGGAAGACAGATTAAAAAGGGGCGGGGTCTATGTCGTAAATCCTTGGG
>NC_090765.1:55418815-55426315 GCF_036898095.1 Palaemon carinicauda | reverse complement strand
CCTATGGGTCTACCTGCTGAGCCATCAGCAGCCATTGCCTGGCCTTCCCTGGTCCTAGCTTGGATGGATAGGGGGCATGGACGCTGGTCATGTGTATATGTGGTCAGTCTTTATGCCATTGTCGTGCTTGCTAGGGCAATGTCACTGTTCCTTGGTACTGCCATTCATGAGCGGCTTTTAATCCGTTAAACACAATATTCAAGGGATGTTTTGGTCCTTTACCGCAAGCTGAAACCCCAAGACGCAAAAGGGAGATGTAATATCATCTTTCTCATCTTATTTTGAAAATTAACACAAATCATCGATTAGCATAAATTCTATTTGGTCTAGAAAAAAAAGAACTCTGCTTTCACACGTTTAGCTTTGCCAACTTCGTTGCGAAGATCATGTTTTGATAGGCGTGCATTTACTCATGTTTTTATGTTTGTTATCCACTGTCTGTATGTTTGTCTCTACGCTATATCGTGGCGAAATTTTGCTATATCGTATTCAATTTTTGCTATATCGTAGTCAATATTTTCTATATAGTAGTCAATACTTGCTATATCGTAGTAAACTTTTGCATATATCGTAGTTAATTTTTGCTTATATCGTAGTAAATGTTTTGCTATATCGTAGTCAATACTTCCTATGTCGTAGTAAATTTTTGCATATATCGTAGTTAATTTTTGCTATATCGTAGTCAATATTTGCTATATCGTAGTCAATACTTGCTATATTGTAGTAAATTTTTGCATATATCGTAGTTAATTTTTGCTATATCGTTGTCAATGTTTGTTATATCGTAGTCAATACTTGTTATATCGTAGTTAATTTTTGCATATATCGTAATTAATTTTTGCTATATCGTAGTCAATATTTGCTATATTGTAGTCCATTTTTTGCTATATCATAGTCAATATTTGATATAGCGTAGTCCATTTTTTGCTATATCGTAGTTAATTTTTGTTGTATCGTAGTCCAATTTTTGCTATATCGTAGTCAATATTTGCTATATCGTAGTCCATTTTTTACTATATCGTAGTCAATATTTGCTATATCGTAGTCCATTTTTGGCTATATCGTAGTCAATATTTGCTATATCGTAGTCCATTATTTGCTATATAGTAGTCAATATTTTGCTATATCGTAGTCAATACTTGCTGTATCGTAGTCAATTTTTGCATATATCGTAGTCAATTTTTGTTATATCGTAGTAAATTCTTAGGCGATTTGCATAAAACTGGTCCCAAAATATACATAATTCAATTGCCCATCTTGGGATATATAACATAATATGGGCGAAGGTATGTGCTCTACCGAGAGTCCGTTCTTGTTTTAAAATAATCCTATGCTTATTGTAAACTGAATCGCATACATAATTGAATGAATATATTTCCAATATATTTTGTTATGAATAATACATTTGTATATGCATTAGTCTTGCAATACAAGCTCACTTATAAATAATTAAGTTATAAACATTATATTTGCATAAGAATATGAATACATTTTGTTTAGATGTGAAAATTACATGCATATGAGTGTAAAGATTTCAGACATTTACTAACGTGTGTCAGAAACTAATGTTTGTATTTATATCAATTTATTTAACACGATGTCTTTAAAATATTCTCATATTTAAAAAACGAAAATCCATCTGAATATTCTTGGTAATTTTCGTAAAAAAAAAAAAAAAAGTCTAAACATTCTTTGAAATTTTCGTAAAGGGATCAAATTTGAAAAAAAAAAAAATGGCAATTTTCGTAAAATATAAAATCGTAAACTTCTTGGTAATTTTCGTAATAAATCAAATGTGTATATTCTTGATTATTTTCGGTAAAAATCTAGTATGAAAATCTTATTTTTTGTAAAAAATTCAAACATGAAAATTCTTGGTAATTTTCGTAAAAAAAAAATCTAACTGCAAATTCTTGGTAATTTTCGTAAAAAAAAATTAAATCTTCATACTCATGATAATTTTCGTTAAAAAATAAAATATGAACATTCTTGATAATTTTTGTAACGAAAAAACGAAAGAAAAAAAGCGCAAATTCTTGCTAATTTTCGTTATAGTCATCAACTTTATAGACGTCCCTCGTTATACTTGTAATTACAAATCGTTATGAATGTCATTAACGTTGATTATGCGTTATGGCGTATCACAGGACACCCGTAACCTACGCCGTAACAAGTTCACGAAAAACTAAAGGCAATAATTAAGATAAAAAAAAAAAAAAAATTCGCATATCCTCTACCTTCCTATTAAAGGTTTAAAGGCCACTCATGAATGGCAGAGACAAGGGTCATTGCTCTATCAAGTAGGAAAATGCCCTAGAGACTGACCATATATACATATGCTCAGCATCCAAGCCCCCTATCCACCCAAGCTAGGATCAAGGATGGCCAGGCAATGGCTGATGATGACTCAGCAGATATAGGCTCCCCCCAAACCCTACATCCTTAGCTCACAAGGAGGGTTAGGTGTCAGCAACCAAAAAAACTGTCGAGTTTGAGCGGGACTCGAACCTTATAGTCAATTTCTTTTATTGAGGCGCATTTGTACAGACTCGCAGCGGTGCCCTTTTAGCTCGGAGAAGTTTCCTGATCGTTGATTGGTTAGAATTATCTTGTCCAACCAATCAGCGTTCAGGAGACTTTTCCGAGCTAAAAGGGCACCGCTACGAGTTGGTGCAAATCTGCCTCGCTAAAAAAAAATTTGACTATAGTTCACCAGTCAGGGACGTTACCACATCGGCCACCCTTAGCCTAAATGTATTCCTGTATTCAACCTCTTTTTACCCTTTTGCAAATCTCATGCCTGATATTGAGGTTGCAGCGACCAAAAAAACAATCGAGTTTGAGCAGGATTCAAGCCCCAGTCTAGCGTCCACCAGTCAGGGACGTTACCGCATCGGCCACCCTTAGCCTAAATGTATTCCTGTATTCAAACCCTTTTTCCCCTCTTACAAATCTCATGCCTGATATTGACGTTGCAGCAACCAAAGAAACTATTGAGTTTGAGCGGGTGTCGAACGCCAGTCTAGCGTCCACCAGTCAGGGACGTTACCACATCGGCCACCCTTAGCCTAAATGTATTCCTGTTTTCAAACTCTTTTTACCCTTTTAAAAATCTCATGCCTGATATTGAGGTTGCAGCGACCAAAAAAAAAATACCGAGTTTGAGCGGGATTCAAACCCCAGTCTAGCGTCCACCAGTCAGGGACGTTACCACATCGGCCACCCTTAGCCTAAATGTATTCCTGTCTTCAAACTCTTTTTACCCTTTTACAAATCTCATGCCTTTGGCAGAGAGGATATGCAGCGAAATACATTGAGAAATGTTAGCGGTTTAAGACAGGGCATTTAATTTAAATCGTGTGGTCACTGGCCGGCTGATTGCCGGATTAATATACTATTCGAGTCAGCATGAATCCTTCCCAACTCTCTCTCTCTCTCTCTCTCTCTCTCTCTCTCTCTCTCTCTCTCTCTCTCTCTCTCTCTCTCAGTTTTGTATCTGTGTGCCAGTGAGTGATTACACTTTTGCGACCCTATAAATATCATGATTTAACGCGGATAACAAAAGGCTATCGAGTGCAATATAGCTACAAGTTTTCGTGAATAGTCAGTGATTAGTTTGAGGTCGGAGAAGTGGGATAAAACGTCGGCATAGAATAGTTATCTTGTGAATTACTAAAAATCTAATCAAGATGGCTATGTACAACACGGGCAAGGCTTGGAGAGACATCGCTGGACTCGGCAAAAATAAATTCCATGAGTTGGCGAAACAGGAGCTCGACCGTCTGATAACAGAGGTCACTAGTAACGTCAACCAATGTGACGGAAAAATATTCGCAGACATATTGAAACAATATGATCCAATAAACTGGAGCAAATCTGCGGAAAACATCAGCAAAATAATAGAAGAAATTCCAAAGAAAATCCAAGTGTTAAAGAGACTTATAAAGAAAGTCTACATCAATCAACACATTCCATCAAAGAACAATAAGAAGTCCAATATGGTGAATATGCTGATTGATGCAATGGGAAAAAGAATGCCAAAATGGTGTAATACATGTAAGATATGGTATTCCATTAATAATCCTCAACAATTGATTAGAAAATGTGATGCCTGTCATGTCCCAACACATCCCACATGTGCTGAAATACAGCAAAAAATAAGAAATAAAGACACAAAGGTATTCTGCTCAACATGCTTAGTCTGGATAGAAAATATAATTAAGTCGAGACTAAATCTGCAAGTAGTTGAAGATAAAGAAGAGGAAGAAGAAGAAACAGAAGAAGAAGAAGAAGAAGAAAAAGAAGAAGAAGAGAACAATGAACAGGATATGTGTAAGGATGCAGAAGAAATCATTGATATAACCTATGATGCCATCCAACAACATACTTATGAAGAAATAAATTACCAGATGGAAACAAATAATAGACCCAATAGATGCTGAAAAGAGGGAATTGCAGATTTGGCGAAAGATGCTACTACAAGCATCCAAAGATATGCCATAATTATGAAATATATGATAAATGTGCGTATTTAGACGGATATGGAGACGAATGCAGAGATCTCCATCCAAAAATATGCAAAAACCTAAAAGAAGGAAAAGGATGCATTTACAACAAAAAATGTCGATATATGCATCCTGCAACCATGAATGAATGTAAGAAAACTCAGCAAACTGAAAAGAAAAATGAAAGCAAAAAAGAAACAAAAAAAGAAACAAAAAAGCAGGCCGTGTATATACAGCGCTTTGAACCAAGAGCCCCAAGATATGAGGCCTTTCAACCCAAACCTGCACATCTAGAGCCCAACTACAAAGAATGCATCTATAATGCCAGGGGTTGGTGCAGATATGGGGACAGTTGCAGGTATACACACACAAATAAATATGAAGGCGAAAGAGCAAATATAATAGAAAAGTTGGATTTTTTAATGGCAGAATTCCGGGAAATGAAGAAAAGAACATCATATCAGAACAGGAAGGAAGCATGGGAGAATCCATATTATTACCAATATTAAATAATGGGGATGAAACACAAACCATAATAGTAATGAATGCACAGGGTTTAGTCACGAGTAACTCTAAAAGGAAAATAGAGTTCTTAGAAGAACTAACCCAAATTGAAAAAATAGATATATTAAATATAAGTGAAACATGGTATTCCCAAGAGACTGGCAGTGATGACCAGATAAAGGGTTTCCAAACTTATAGATCAGACAGAAAAAATAGGAATCAAGGGGGAACCGCAATATATGGAAGAGACATAAATCAAGGAAAAGTATGTGAAAAATACAGCAACACAGAATGTGAATTGATTGCGGTAGAATTTGAATTTGAAAAACTAATGAATATTGTAGTTTACAGACCCCCAAACACTAAGGAGTTTGACATAATAATAGAAAAAATAGATGATATATGTAGAAACCATAAAGACTGGAATATACTCCTATCCGGAGATTTTAACTTTCCTTTCGTGGATTGGAAAGAACGGATAGAAGAAAGTGGTTGTATGTATACATATAAAAAAGATAGTAATAGTAGCGCAGAAGATAAGAGGCAATTTGAAAAGCTTCAAGATATGCTATTAGAACATAATATGCAACAAATAAACCACATTCCAACAAGAAAGGAAAATGTCCTAGATCTAGTATTTGTGAATGAGGTGAATTATGTTAAAGAAATAATAGTGTATAACACGGGAATTTCAGACCACAATGTCATAGAATTGATAGTTCATTCCAAAGCAAGTGATCACAGAATTAATAAAAGCACAAAACTTTGGGAAGGATATGGAAAATATAACTTTTACAGTAAGAATATAAAATGGTCAGAAATAAATGAAGAACTGAATAAAGAATGGAAAAATGTATTTATAAGTGATAATATACAGGTAAATACGGATATACTGTACAAAATACTGGAGAAAATTGTTGAAAAATATGTACCGAAAAAAAACAATAAACAAAAGACGTACATACCAAGAGACAGAAGGATCTTATTTCAGAAAATTAAAAAGTGGAAGAAAAATCTTGCAAAAGAAAAAAATGTGTGGAAAATGAGGGAAATAAAATGTAAGATAGAAAATGCAGAACAAAAGATTATACAGTCGAAAGAAAATGAAAAAAGGGACTTAGAAGAAAGGACACTTCAAAATATAAAAAGAAACCCCAAAGTACTTTACTCCTATGCAAAAAAGATGAATAAAAGGAGAATAGAAATAGGCCCTCTAAGAATTGAAGGACGGCTAACGAATGAAAAAAAGGAAATATGCAACATATTAGCAGAAAAATATAAGAGTGAGTTCACGCCAAGAATTGCGAATGAGAATAATGAAACAGAAATGAGAGAAGAAAATGTTGAATATCTAACGGATATAGATATTAGTGAAGCACATATTGTTACGGCTATAAACGAAATTAAAAATGGATCGGCAGCCGGACCAGATGGAGTTCCAGCGATTTTGTTAAAAAAAACTGCAAACACTATCGCGAAGCCACTTGCAATACTGCTAAGACAGAGTATAGATATGAGCGAGATATATGTTAAACATAAATTAGCTTATATAACCCCTATCTTCAAAAGTGGATCAAGACTAGAGGCAAGCAATTATAGACCTGTTAGTCTAACATCACATATTATGAAAGTGTATGAGAGGGTAATAAAAAAGAAAATAATGAACCATTTGGTCAAAAATAATTTGTTTAATATGGGTCAACACGGTTTCGTACCTGGAAAAAGTACACAGACCCAACTGATAGTTCACTATGAAAACATATACAATAATATGATAAATGAAAAAGACACAGATGTGATCTATCTAGATTTTGCAAAAGCCTTTGACAAGGTAGACCATAACATATTGGAGAAAAAAATGAGAAAGCATAATATTGTGGGAAAGATAGGAAAATGGGTAAAAGAATTCCTGCAAAACAGAAAACAGATAGTGGTTGCAAATGACGAGAAATCAGATGAAGCCCAGGTAATATCTGGTGTGCCCCAAGGTACGGTATTAGCTGCACTGCTATTTGTTATTATGATCTCAGACATAGACTGTGATGTTGAAAACTCCGTAGTGAGAAGTTTCGCCGATGACACAAGAATAAGTAGAGAAATTACTTGTGATGAAGATAGGAACTCACTACAAAGAGATCTAAACAAAATATATGAATGGGCGGAGATAAATAGGATGGTATTTAACTCCGATAAATTCGAATCAATAAATTATGGAAACAGAGAAGGAATGGTGTATGCATACAAGGGACCTAATAATGAGACAATCACAAACAAGGAAGCAATTAAAGACCTTGGTGTAATTTTAAATAGGAATATGTTATGCAACGACCAAATAGCAACACTGTTGGCTAAATGTAAAGCAAAAATGGGAATGTTATTCAGACACTTTAAAACAAGAAAAGCTGAACACATGATTATGCTTTACAAAACTTATGTGCGTAGTACACTCGAGTACTGCAATGTGATATGGTACCCACACTACCAAAAGGAT
>NC_090765.1:55403815-55416315 GCF_036898095.1 Palaemon carinicauda | reverse complement strand
GACCAAGCTTTCCCTCTTTCGTATGTTGACCGTGAATGAATCTACTTTATAATAATAATAATAATAATAATAATAATAATAATAATAATGCAGATCTTGAACCGGATCACCTCCAAAATTTAATGGAGTCTTCAGGAGCATAATACCCATCCGTTGTTAAAAATTTTTTGAAAATCTAGCATATCTGTTTTGATGTTGTTACTCTTTTTAGAATTATTTATTGTTAATTTTCTCTTATCATTTATCTATTTCTTTATTTCCTTTCCTCACTGGGTTATTTTCCCCTGTTGGAGCCCTTGGGCTTATAGCATCTTGCTTTTCCAACTAGGGTTGTAGCTTGGCTAATAGTAGTAGTAGTAATAATAATAATAACAATAATAATAATAATAATAAGAGGAAGAAGAAGTTTTGACAAACAAACAAACAAGATAAATAAATAAATAAATAAATAGATAAATAAATAAGTAAAAGGTAATTTTATAACCTCCTTGTCGGAGGTAACAAGAGTCAAGTGCAGAACCAAACTGAACGAAAACATACGCACTCACTTTCATCTGAATCATAAATTTCCTCTCAAGGTGTTATAAAAAAAAAAGAGGATGAAAAGAAACACAAAAATATATTTCCGGCATCATTCGCATTATCATTTACTACACAAGAAATATTTCATCCATAATAGTATTTTCCTTTTCTATATCCAATATTTTCCGATATCCCTTCCAGTCAAAAAAAAAAAAGAAAAAAAAATCTGAAAAAAAAAAATGATTGGGGAGTCGGCTGGGAACCGATAAATTCCGGGGTCGGATTCTAAAAGGAGACTCAAAAACTTCAAGCAGATGTAGGCTTATCCTCGAGTATTAGTTTTTCTTTTTTTTCTTTATTTTTTCTTCTTTTTAAGGTTACAAGCTTGACAAGGGGAGAAACAATCCGCTTCGATTGCAAGATTGTGTCGGTCTTGCTCCTTTCCATAAATAAGTGAATTTCATTTTTCTAAAAGCAATGCCGATTGCAAAGCATGTACGCCAGATGTACACACAGGTAGACAGACATACGTTACTGACAGCTCTCTTTTATTTCCGTGTTAGTTTTCTTTCCAGAAGTCAAAAAATAATCTGTACCGATCAGCAAAGGTTGTAATACTTTTTTTCGTGAATGAAAAACAATTTTCTGGAAAGAGCAATACACCATTTTGTAAATTTTGAGTTATTACTTTTTTGTGTGTGTATGTGTGTGTGTGAAAGGTAAGGATAGGTTTTTTCAATGTTCTTACTTCTGACTAACCAAACTGCATTGTTTTGGAGTTTTTCCCATGGGTAGATAGTGACAATGAATGGCTTTTCGACAGGATTATTTACAGGAAACCAGCTAATTCATATAAACTGAGAGGCTGACTGAAGGATATTTCATCAAATAGGAAAGTGTAAACCAAACACCCAATCTATATAAAAGTCAGGTAACAGAGAGAATAAAGATGAAGAGCAACCTATATGAAAAAAGTCTGAGGAAGAATAGGAAAAGACAAGTGGATATTTTATCAAAAGGCAGTATAAAAAAAAACAATATACTTTATATATATAAAAAAACATATAAACAATCAGGTAACAGAAAGAATGAAGATGAAGAGACCCATAAAAAAGCCTACAAGAGATTAAAATAAAGATTAAAACTAATATACTGTATATAGAAATACAATATAAAGTCAGGTAACAGAGAGAATGAAGATGAAGTGACATAGAAAACCTACGAGAGATTAAAATTAACATGAAAAACAATATACTGTATATATAAAAAAAAAACATTATAAAGTCAGGTAACAGAGAGAATGAAGATGAAGAGACAAAAAAAAAAAAGCCTACGAAAGATTAAAATAAACATGAAAAACAATATACTGTATATAAAGTCAGGTAACAGAGAGAATGAAGATGAAGAGACAAAAAAAGCCTACGAGAGATTAAAACAAACATGAAAAACAATATAATGTATATAAAAATACATTATAAAGAGCCAAATAACAGTGAGAATGAAGATGAAGAGACATAAATAGGCCTACAAGAGATTAAAATAAAGATGAAAACCAATATACTGTATATATATATATATATATATATATATATATATATATATATATATATATATATATATATATATATATATACATATATATATATATATATATATATATATATATATATATATATATATATATATATATATATATATATATATATATATATAAACATTATAAAGTCAGGTAACAGAGAGAGTGAAGATAGAGACACATAATAAACCTACGAGAGATTAAAATAAACATGAAAAACAATATACTGTATATAAAAATACAATATAAAGTCAGGTAACAGAGACATAAAAAAAGCCTATGAGAGTTTAGAATTAACATGAAAAACAATATAATGTATATAAAAATACATTATAAAGAGTCAGATAACAGAGCGAATGAAGATGAAGAGAAGCGTATAAATAAAAAGCCTAAGAGAGATTACGATATTAACTACGAAAAAGGCGACTGTATGATCACAAAGGTAAAAGTTTGAAGAATGAACAGAAACCAATATTTCAAAACTGCTGCAAAAAAAACTGCAGTCTCCCCCACCCCCGGAAACTTCGCCACAGCCCCCCGGTTCAAGTGGTAGCCGGGGGCCCCGGGAAACTTCTCCAAAGCCCCCCAGTTCAAGTGGTACCCGCAGGGAGTCTGAGAACGAAGAAGCGCATCAAAATTTTTCTTGTCCACAACATTATTGGAGAAGTAATGGGTTGCCTGTCTAATGAAACGAGGGCAATTACTCCCCATAAATCTAATGGCGAGGCTCCCATTTTTCAAAGTGGCTAAGTGATGGGACTTTTCGGCTTTCTCTTCATTTTATTAAGTAGAGAGACCTTTGCCGAAGGCAATCATTCCGTGTATTATTCTTTGTTTTTTGTTCTTCGAATGAAGACAGGTGTATACAGATGATCCTTTCAAGTGAATTTATCATTGAAATTACAGAAGAATAAGTAAACAAAAACAAGAAAGGAAAATGATTGGTGGTTTGCACATGAAGAAAGCGAAAAAACTGCTATTAAACATGGAAAAAAGCAAAAAGAAACTACAATGCTTGGCAGAAAGTGGGAAAAACAATGTAATCATTACAAACTTCCCCAGAGCAAATGTATGAAAAGGTGGCTTGACAGGTTTTTCTAAAGGAGAACAAAGAAAGGGACTAGGACTGAGCTTAGCGGAACAGTGGCCGAAACAGTACTACCAGAAGAGAGGCTCATTGCAGAACAGATATAGTGGAGCCGAGGGTTGCCTACATTCCCATCAAGGAGGGACACGAGAAGCCCCACTAATCTAAGTATCATATTTTATTAAGTTACACGTGAGGAAGAAATGACAGTATCTAAGTATAACTACTAATATCTAGTTTGAAGAAACTTGAAGGCTGACAGAAGTGGGTGGTTTATATTTTCACCAAAAATGAATGAAAATCAGTTTGATAAATGGCGAGGCAATATGAATTGATGTTCAAACAACAGATAATTTATGGGTAAGAAAGAAGAAATAGGTATGGTATTGGTGGAAAGAGCAATAAGATAATAACTAGACTGATGAGATCAGTTATGATGATGAAGAAAGGAATAGGTAAGAGAACAGAACCTTGAGGAACACCGCAAACCATTAGGTAAGAAACGGACGTTGCAATGTCAACAACAACAGACTTAAAGAAATGGCAAAATCTAAAATTGCGTTTACTGAGAGAAATAAAACTGTGAGCTAAATGCTTCACAAACAGATTTGGAGATTTCAAAACTGCAATAAGAGATTCTATAAAGAGATGACCAAACATCGTTGAGATGAGATGAGCATCTCCCTAATTTCCCATTAGATCTCGCTCTGAAAGAAACCATTTTGGGCAAACTTGGTTAACATAAATAAAATAAAAGGAAACTTGATGTTTTTCCCCTTAATTAAACAACATTAATGTCTATCGAAATATGGCTAGTTAGATGATTAAAAAGTCACTACGAATAATCTCAAATTTTAAAGCCTGAAAGAAACTTGCAATTACGTCATTACTGTCATTTCAATTCTCTTTTATCTCTTTAATCTCTTCCCTTCTTAATGATTGTTATTCGACAGCAGGTTCTCAGTCAAAGCCTCATCAAGGCAATGAAGATCCATTAAGGTTTAGATTTTAAACCATATCTACTGTACCCTGACGCCACACACTGTGTAATCTGTAGAATTTTTTGTGGTCTTAATTGCAGCGTGTTGAATAACAATATAACTCATCTCGGGAAGAGGAATACTGCTCCCTGAGGACCAAGGCAGATAGGAAATGTATTTTACTAGAACACCTCACTAGGTAAGGGATCAATCCTTTCTTCTCCTTCTCTTCTATTTTTCAGATCTTAGACGGAGACGGAATTCTAATACCCTCTAACAAAGATATGTTATAACTAGAGGGGCCCTCATTAGATGACGGATCTCCGCCGCTGCAGCTTATTTCTTGACCTTTTGCTCGATCTTGACCTTTGACCTCAACATGTATTGATTGGCATTGGCAGGGATTTTTATACACTAAAATATGAACCAAGTTTGAATTTTTTGTGAAAACAGTGTCCAAACTTATGGCTGATTACGTGAATTGGTCATTTTAATTGATCGTGACCTTCACCTTTGATTTTGACCTCCCAAAATTTAATCACTTCCAGCTTATTACCTAACAGGTAATCCCTGCATGTTTCATTAATCTACAATTGGAATTATGGCCAGGAGGTTGTTCACAAACAAAAAAACACACACATAAACAGGGGCAAAAACATAATCTCCTTCCAACTTCGTTGGCGAAAGTAAATATACTTCATACGTATTGGCTGGTATATAAATAGTGAAATAAGCCTAATTATCTTCACTCAAGGGGTTAACTACTGTACTGTAACTCTTCATTAGCTACATTTCTCTTAGTAAGGGTAGACGAGACTAGCTCTGGTAAGCAGCTCTCCTTGAAGGAGACTCCAAAATCAAACCATTGTTCTCTAGTGTTAAGTAGTGACGTAACTTCAGTACTATGGTCTTCCGCTGCCCTGGGTTAGAGTTCCCTTGCTTGAAGGTACAATCAGGCACACTATTCTATCTGTTTCCTAATTTCCTTTGCTCACGGAGCTATTTTCCCTGTTGAAGCACTTATAGGGCTTGTAACATCCAGCTTTTCCAACTAGGGTTGTAGCTTAGTAACTAATAATAATAATAATAATAATAATAATAATAATAATAATAATAATAATAATAATAATAATAATAATAAATGCTCCCACGTCTCTAAGTGAACAATAGCCAAACGAAACATAACTATAATAGCTGAACTGTGCAATAATTCAATAAATTTCATTTTGAATACGTGCTGAAGTATCAAAAAGTTCTCATTGTTGTGGAGAATAGCTAGCTGCTAAAGGAAAATCATCTTTCTACCAGTGTATGTAATATCTGGTAACCTTTGAGGCCGAGGTCTTGAAATTGCTTGTAAACAGACCTTCAGTGTCTTTGGGTTGGTCTCCTCCTTGTCTAAACGCTCAAATTCATTGTAAATAGACATTTCAATCAAATCCTATTTTTAAATAAACTCGCCTCTGCATTCCCCCTCTTGTTGAAATCATTTATTTCCGAAAGTGTGTTTATATCAAATTGTGTATCACTCCGATCATATTGAGATATCCAGCATACAGTATAGTAGAGACTTTTAAACGAAATATCATTTCAGCTATTCATGGCCTCAATGTATGTCTATTTCTAATTTCTAATGAACGAAATGCTAAGCAAAGCGTAAAGAAATCATATTATTATATATAATACTGCGTTTGGGCCTCTAAAGGCTTATCATTGACCAAGAACGACCGTGAAGTTTGCGTAAAAATAATATTTACAGGAACATCTCATAAGTAATGGACATTCCAAAGCTAATACAATAGGTAAAAATTGTTCTATTAAGGTTGAAATATATTTTATCATGGATACCCTATCATTAACCTGCATACATGCTTAACTATATTTTTTTTCTTATTCATATTACATGTTATTCATTAAATCAAAGGTTACATATTCTCTGTAAGACAATTAAGAACCTTAAAAGCATGATTTAAAAATTACTTTTTTGTACGATATTATCTTAGAAGTTTTCCGTGCTTGTACAATAGTTACTTAGGAAAATGCAGTTAAGAACAAGGCACTATCTCCTTTCATTTTTTTCTAGGTCAAAATCTGTAGTAACTATGCGACTAGAAAAAAGAAAGATACAAAGATTGAAAGCAAGAAAGAAAGAAGGCAGGAATTGGCTTTTCTATGCCGGCTCTAGTTAAGACAATAGCTTTCCCTCCGTTGCTTGCGTCATAGGTACTTATTGTAACGAGCAGTATTTCACCAAGAGACACACAGTTTATCCAGTGATATATACGAGCTTAGTTCGACTTTTTTTATTGGGCGATACAAACGCTTCATCTCCATATTGTGAACTGTTCGTATCTTGAGTCATTCTCAGCAACGCTTCATCATATTGCGAACTGTTCGTATCTCGAGTCATTCTCAACAAATCCCATTTGCAAGAGAGAGACGCGCCGCAGAATGTCTTAGATGAACTCCATCCATCATCATAAGACTCCAGGAATTCAATGAGTCTCGCCTGATGATATATAAGAGGGATATGGCTAAATAATGATGCATATTCCGCTTCCAGAAGAACCAGCATTCAATTTCTGCTGGGAGAAATGTAAATGGTCATAATTCGAAAAGGATCGTCATCGCTTCTTCTTGCGAACGATCGTTTCACATTTACATCTGCTCCTGCTGATTATGCAATCTCTCTTTTTTCTAGCAATGGTTACCATGCTGCGTGGTCTTAACCCCCCCCCCCTCTCTCTCTCTCTCTCTCTCTCTCTCTCTCTCTCTCTCTTTCTCTCTGTCTCTTAAGAATTTCTTTTTCCTTTCTTACTTCAGTTCCTACTTATACCGCTTCTGCTTCCGCTGGCTTTGTTCTAAATAGAGAGCGAAGGAGAGGAACAATGAACAGTGGAAATCACAATGAACTCTCGAACAAACATAATGAACTGCTTTTAATTGCTCTCAGAATATGTGAGTCTGGGTTTTTTCTTTTCTTATTTTTTGCTTTGGTGTAACGTTTCTTTACTTAATGAAGTGTTCAGGTGACACCAGACCACCCCCTGCCTAGACGTTCTAATGATTGGACTTACGACTAGAAACGTAACACAAAGGGTGGGAAAATTAAGGTTAAGTTTGAGTATTCCTTATTTCACATTTTTGTCACATATACGTGTTATTTAGAAGCAATATTCCCGAAAATATTGTTTTCCTTATTTCACATTTTTGTCACATACGTGTTATTTAGAAGCAATATTCCCGAAAATATCGTTTTCCTTATTTCACATTTTTGTCACATATACCTGTTATTTAGAAGCAATATTCCCGAAAATATCGTTTTCCTTATTTCACATTTTTGTCACATATACCTGTTATTTAGAAGCAATATTCCCGAAAATATCGTTTTCCTTATTTCACATTTTTGTCACATACGTGTTATTTAGAAGCAATATTCCCGAAAATATCGTTTTCCTTATTTCACATTTTTGTCACATATACCTGTTATTTAGAAGCAATATTCCCGAAAATATCGTATTCTTTATTTCACATTTTTGTCACATACGTGTTATTTAGAAGCAATATTCCCGAAAATATCGTATTCCTTATTTCACATTTTTGTCACATACGTGTTATTTAGAAGCAATATTCCCGAAAATATCGTATTCCTTATTTCACATTTTTGTCACATATACGTGTTATTTAGAAGCAATATTCCCGAAAATATCGTATTCCTTATTTCACATTTTTGTCACATACGTGTTATTTAGAAGCAATATTCCCGAAAATATCGTATTCCTTATTTCACATTTTTGTCACATACGTGTTATTTAGAAGCAATATTCCCGAAAATATCGTTTTCCTTATTTCACATTTTTGTCACATATACCTGTTATTTAGAAGCAATATTCCCGAAAATATCGTTTTCCTTATTTCACATTTTTGTCACATATACCTGTTATTTAGAAGCAATATTCCCGAAAATATCGTATTCCTTATTTCACATTTTTGTCACATACGTGTTATTTAGAAGCAATATTCCCGAAAATATCGTATTCCTTATTTCACATTTTTGTCACATATACCTGTTATTTAGAAGCAATATTCCCGAAAATATCGTATTCCTTATTTCACATTTTTGTCACATACGTGTTATTTAGAAGCAATATTCCCGAAAATATCGTTTTCCTTATTTCACATTTTTGTCACATATACCTGTTATTTAGAAGGAAAATTCCCGAAAATATCGTATTCGTTATTTCACATTTTTGTCACATATACGTGTTATTTAGAAGCAATATTCCCGAAAATATCGTATTCCTTATTTCACATTTTTGTCACATATACGTGTTATTCAGAAGCAATATACCCGAAAATATCGTATTCCTTATTTCACATTTTTGTCACATACGTGTTATTTAGAAGCAATATTCCCGAAAATATCGTATTCCTTATTTCACATTTTTGTCACATATACCTGTTATTTAGAAGCAATATTCCCGAAAATATCGTATTCCTTATTTCACATTTTTGTCACATACGTGTTATTTAGAAGCAATATTCCCGAAAATATCGTTTTCCTTATTTCACATTTTTGTCACATATACCTGTTATTTAGAAGGAAAATTCCCGAAAATATCGTATTCGTTATTTCACATTTTTGTCACATATACGTGTTATTTAGAAGCAATATTCCCGAAAATATCGTATTCCTTATTTCACATTTTTGTCACATATACGTGTTATTCAGAAGCAATATACCCGAAAATATCGTACTAAAACTGAAGGGATTTTGGAAAATAATTTGGAGCAGAAGGAATTCTTAAAAAGTTTTGAACAAATTCCCCTCACCACTTGGACAAATGAGTCAAATCTCATGTAATCAATAATACGGATCTCTCTCTCTCTCTCTCTCTCTCTCTCTCTCTCTCTCTCTCTCTCTCTCTCTCTCTCTCTCTCTCTATTAATGTATTACGTTAGCAGTAAACTCAGTCATCTAAGCAACACTAATTGAAATCCCCATGGAAGAAAAGTGTCTTTGTGCACTACATTTTAGATTTCAAGGCGTTAAGTAAAAAGTGTACCTAAAAATTGTATGAAATAGGAAAGTAAATATATCATATCCACCACTATAATGGCTCACACAAGAACTCAGCACCATTTAATATGGAAATCTGATCCGAGTGAACTTTGCCTCAATTAAGAAATAATGACAAGTAAAGCAAATTATATATATATAAAAAATCTTCAAATTTCACTAAACTGAGTCTTTTCCAGTATGGATATTGAGTATGTATTTCAAATCCGTTATCTAGTAACATATACTCTAGTTTAAGATACGGTACATAATCGAAACAAATTGGGAAATACATATCGTTTGATGGAATTACACTGTGACCTAATAAAAACACATAAAGCTGATTTCTGTCAACAGACAAGTTTTCCACGCAATTTGTAATAATAGCCTGGCTTTTTCTCTCTAAATTTCTTTACTGTACATCGTTTGGCATTCCATATTTATGCGTATTTCATATTAGCCATACTCTTTATCAAACACTTATATTTATGCATCAGTGATTGTTAAATTTTGAGAAGCTAAGGCTCAAGAAGAAGAGAAAGACATCAAAGTCGAAAGTCTGCACAAAAGGTCTTGCTTGTGATGTTGCCGTTGATATTGTTGTTGTCGTTGTTGTTATTTGGGCCCAGCCGTATAGAAATGCGATCTCCTTGTGCTTACATTCGGAAAGAATTGAAACGTCAACCTCTGACGTCGACATTTCTGCTTTGAAGAGGACTCCAAGGAAACAACTCTAGTGGCTCTTGCTACGTTCGCTTACATCGCCTCATGGTTGATTTAGCATCGTTATTTGTTTTATTTTTATAAGTTCTAAGATGAAACATTGCGATGGTCTGTTGATAACGTCTCTGGCTGCTGATTGCCAGACTGGGGTTCGAGTTACGCTCAAACTCGTTAGATCATATGGTCGCTGCAACCTTACCAACCTTGTGAGCTAAGGATGGGGTGTTTTGGGGAGCCTATGGGTCTATCTGCTGAGTCATCAGCTGCCATTGCCTGGCCCTTCCTTGTCCTAGCTTCGGTGGAGAAGGGGCTTAGGCGCTGATCATATGCATGTATGGTCAGTCTCAGGGGGATTGTTCTTCTTGCTAAGGCAATGTCATTGTCCCTTGCCTCTGCAATTAATGATCGGCCTTTAAAACCTTTAAAATTGCCTTCACCAAAATCTTGGTCTTCTTCTTAGTTTATTTATCTGTTTGTTTGTGAGCAAATTTACACAAAACCTACTGTACCAATTTTGACCAAACTAAGTAGTCGTGTTTGGTATGACCAAAGGATGAATCTGTAACGTTTTGTATAAAGTATATCAAAGTACAAGTACGCAGAAGTACTTTGAAAATAATCACAATGTTATGTAAATGGCAAATATTTGGTTGTTTATTTTTTGTTTGTAAACGACATTACGTAAAAATTAAAGAACCAATTTCAACGAAACTTGATGGACATGTGGGGTTCAACCCAAGGACAAACCCAATAGATTTTGAAGAGAATACATCGAAATACAAGCATGCACTGGAGTTAAGAGCAAAATAAGACTGCTTGGCGTTGCAAAGATATGCTCTTTACTGAGTATCTCTGGTTTTAAATGTTTTCATAAACTCATGTGACGAATTTCGTTGGAGGTGAGGTTTTCAGTCATTTTCATTTCTTGTTTTTCACGTTAACAACAAATTTCGAGAACAGAGTAATGGAATTGGATAAGAGATGGATATTAAGGGACTACGATCAAATAAGATATGATATCATTATAGAACATTTTAAGGAGAATACGTGCTTTGTTAAGTTAGAATATTAAATTCTCTGTCAAAAGCTTGAAGGTACAGAAGCTTGGCAGTGGAACACACTCCCGTTATAGTCTTCATGTTTCTTGCAGCAAAAATGTTGGAAAGAGATTATGCTCTGCCTACCTGGTTCTGTGGCTTCGCAGGAAATCTCAAGAAGATATCAATAAAATGATTCTGTATGCAAATATTCACTAGATGTTCCCTTTTGATGATGAAGTATAGATGAAGATTTGAGGAACTTTAACGATGTATACCGTCTTAATCGCTAACATCCATTTATAAATCTATTTATATTACTATTAAAGAAAGTAATTGGAATATTTTCGGTGAAAATCTCTTAATTCATTAAATAGATTCTTTTAAGGAGTGATTTCATTAAAAGAATGATTTCTTGAAAAGGAAAATACACATGATAAAAAAAAATAATTCTAAGAGTTTTTGTGAAAGATTTTTAATTCATTAAATCAATTCTTTTAAGGAGTGATTTTCTTAAAGGAATGATTTTTCAAAAAATAAAATACTTATGATAGAAATAAATAGGCCAACGATTTGTAATTCATTAAAATCCTTCCTGCATTTTTAGGAGGGATTTTTAGGAATGATTTCTTTAAATATATATATATATATATATATATATATATATATATATATATATATATATATATATATATATATATATATATATATATATATATATATATATATATATATATGATAGAAATAAATAGGCCAATAATTTTCAATTCATTAAAATCATTTATGCACTTTTAAGGGGCGATTTTCTTAAAAAAACAAAATGCATATGATAGAAACAAAAATGTAAACGATTTTTAATTCATCAAAATCATTCATGCACTTTTAAGTCGTGATTTTCTTAAAAAAGCAAAATACAAATGATAGAAATAAATAGGCCGACGATCTCTAATTCATCAAAATCATTCATGCACTTTTAAGGAGTGATTTTCTTAAAAAAGAAAAATACAAATGATAGAAATAAATAGGCCGACGATCTCTAATTCATTAAAATCATTCTTGCACTTTTAAGGAGTGATTTTCTTAAAAAAAAAAATACAAATGATAGAAATAAATAGGCATATGATCTCTAATTCATCAAAATCATTCATGCACTTTTAAGTCGTGATTTTCTTTAAAAAGCAAAATACAAATGATAGAAATAAATAGGCATATGATCTCTAATTCATCAAAATCATTCATGCACTTTTAAGGAGTGATTTTCTTAAAATACAAAATAACATATGGTAGAAATAAAAATGTCGACGATAAGAAGAAAAATTAAGAGAAGTATCTGCATCGGCAGAAAACACATATAGAACAAGCAAGAAAATAAAAGACCAGAACAAAATTCCCTTGGCGTCGTAAAGGGTAATCAGAAGAAAAGGCGAATGCATAGCCGAAGTCCCGTGTTTGGAAAGCACATTTGCCTTCTTTTTTCCGTAGGGAATTAGCGCCGTAAGTGCGTAAAGGCTAATCA
>NC_090765.1:55398815-55401315 GCF_036898095.1 Palaemon carinicauda | reverse complement strand
TTACGTCATTTTGAAACTGAATTGTACTTCTGTAGTGCATTTTGTCCCTCTACATAATTCCTGATTAATTTCTTGTGATTAATTTCAACGTGCGGTTCATTAACCCTTTCTGAGTAAGGTTTGCGTATCGTCATGATCAGCAAAGCTGTACTAGTCAGGGCCACCCATACTGAAGGTGGTTTGTTGTGAACGATCGGACGTAAACCTCCCACCATCACCAATCCGCACTGACCAGCGTGGTAATGATAACTAGCCAAAACCCAGGTATGTATTGACATGTCCGAGGCCTTTGTCCTGCAGTGGACTAGAAAATGGCTATATTTTTTGTTGCTGTTGTTGTTGTTGTTGTGTTCTTAACGTATACTATACGTTACGCAAAAGTAAGAAACCTATGGATTCACATCGTAGGAAAATTAATGGTTCTTGTTAATGTTGTTATCTGCTACCTTGTATTTCTGTCTTTGTCAACATACAACCCCCTACACACACACACACACACACACACACACACACACACATACACATACACACACACACAGATACAGTTGGCCTAACAATGTTTCCAGTCAATACCTGATTGAAATACAGACAAAATTCAATATCACTATTATCGATATAAATACCTTTCCATCTATAATTGCACCCGGCTGATAATGCACCAGTGAACACCAGCTTTAGATTAATCTCTGGCAATAAGGTTTATAAATTAACATTCAACAGTTGTAAATTTTACGAAGCCAATCTTTGACAAAATGTTGCCTCGATTTCTTTTGAAATTTGCATTCAATGAACGCAAAGAATTTTCCCCAAGCAGAGGAATTCTGTGCATTAAATGCTGGAATTTTCTCTATGAAAAAAATTCTCCACGGTCAAATACTGAATTAATTTGATAAAACAAAAAAAAAAAATTCTTCCAACGCAAATGGAGTTTATTTGAGGAATGAAAGAATTCATTTGATGGGAATAAATAAAAAAAAATAATTATTTTTCAATAATGAATAAAGTTTGAATTCAGAACGATGGAGTTCGTGTAATGAATAAAAACGGTTTAGGAAGAGAAAATTAAGTTTATGTAACGAAGGAAACAATATTTTTTTTTTCAAAGAAATTAAAGATCATATGTATACAGTATATGGTCAGTCTCTAGGGTATTGTCCTGCTCGACATGTCAATGTCAGTGACCCTTGTCTCTCCCATTCTTGAGGGGCCTTTAAATCTTTAAACCTTTAAAGGGAGGAAATAAGAGTGGCTCGTACAACATGATATTAATTAATCAATGAAATTACTTCAATGAAATAATGATTTACATCCTTCTAATTGATCTCTACTATGTATAGTAGTAACTTTGTTATTTATTTTGTTGGAAAAAATTAAATTCTAGACCAACAGTCATATTGCTGGCAACATAAAATCCACACAGGTTCCTTCCCAACTCTAAATCTAGTTTCATTGAAAATAGTTTCTACATAAACTTTTCACATAAACTAGAGCCCTTACATGTAGTTTAAATGGCTGCAGACGAGCTAATTTTTCTTTTGTAAAATAAATACAAAAGACATGTAAGATAGGACTCTCCATTTGAGCGTCTCAAACGGAATAAATCACAAATCCAAGTCGAGAATTAGGATGCTAAAATATATCACCTCAAAAAACATTGTTCAAATCGTGTTCATCCAAAAGGAATAAATAGCAATTTAACTATTTGCAGTCCGTACAAAGGTTTAAAGGCTTGTCGCTATGTCGCTAATAACGGCAAATGATGATACATACACGCATGCAATCACACACACACACCCATATATATATATATATATATATATATATATATATATATATATATATATATATATATATATATATATATATATATATATACAGATAAAAGACATACAAAAGATACGTAAGATAGAACTCTCCATTTGAGCGTCTCAAATGGAATAAATTACAAATCCAAGTCGAGAATTAGGATGCTAAACTATATCACCTCAAAAAACATTGTTCAAATTGTTCATCCAAAAGGAATAAACTACAAATCCAAGTCGAGAATTATGATGCTAAAATATATCACCTCAAAAAAACATTGTTCAAACTGTTCATCCAAAAGGAATAAATAGCAATTTAACTATTTGCAGTCCATGCAAAGGTTTAAAAGGCTTGTCGCTATGTAGGACTTTTTGGTGGAAAAGCCCGCCTCCCGACCTTTACGGTCAAAAAGCCATTTGGCCCATTTGCATACCTGGGCTCGGATGAAACTTCAATAAGCTTCTCGTAAGCTTTTGAGGCCGGGAAATGGAAAGGAAAGATCAGGATGGAAAAAAAGAGGAGATAAAACGTAAAAGAACATTGGGCTGATAATAGGTAAATAAGGACAAAAATAGATTGGGGTGAAGGAATTATATGAAACAATAGTAATGTAATATCGAGAATATTTTTGGGGTATTTTATTGATATACACGTCGTTTTGAATTAATATACTGGCTCTTCAATATATATATATATA
>NC_090765.1:55388815-55391315 GCF_036898095.1 Palaemon carinicauda | reverse complement strand
TGTGGAAGATTGCTGCACAGGGGGTTCACTCACTATTCAGCAGAATTGTATACACTATATATTATATATATATATATATATATATATATATATATATATATATATATATATATATATATATATATATATATATATATATATATATACACTAGTGGCCGTGACTTGATAAAAATGACAGCTAAATATTTAGATGGATATGCACACACCCTCTCACCAGAGCATGACTACTCTCTCTCCCCGAGGGTCGCGAGAGCTGAGCGAGACCGAAAATGAATACATTATAATATATATATATATATATATATATATATATATATATATATATATATATATATATATATATATATGTATGTATATATATATAAATATATGTATGTATATATATATATATATATATATATATATATATAAATATATATATATATATATACATATATATATATATATATATATATATATATATATATATATATATATATATATATATATATATATATATATATATACAAATACACTTCATCTTTACCATATCGGGTAAATATATATACAATATTTACTGTATATGCATACACGCATAATGTGTGTGTATATATCTATCTATCTATCTATATATATATATATATATATATATATATATATATATATATATATATATATATATATATATATACATATATATATATATATATACACACACTTTATGTATGCATATACAGTAAATATTGTATATATATATATATATATATATATATATATATATATATATATATATATATATATATATATATATATATCTACCTTATATAGTAAAGATCAAGTGCCTGTATATATATATATATATATATATATATATATATATATATATATATATAATATATATATATATATATATATATATATGTATATATATATATATATTAATATATATACACCCTTCCAGCTAATTAACCTCTGACAGTTATCAATAATGACTTGACAATCTGATGCCGTAAAAACCATTTTGTTACCCGTGCCGTTTTTAATTGCCATAACCTACATCCAGCAAGGGAATAAAAAAAAAAAACTTACACTACACCAAACGCAATTGAAACTGTGATGTATTACAAATTGTCTTTCGAGTGCAGGGAGAACGTAAATTATTGTTACATGTTTTTTTTAATCTATTCGTCGTTATTACATTTGTCAAGGTCATGGCGTCGCCTCTGCTTTTCTGCCTCCCTGTGGAGGTAATATGTTTCATGGAAGGACGAATGAAATTTGATGAACAAAGGGGAGAACGCTCATTATAACGAAACCTGGCAAGATATTACCGTAGATTTAATAATGATATCTTACCATATGAAACGTAAGGTGAATCCATAAAGAAATCATTGCTTAACTATTATGAATTATCAAATAATAATAATAATAATAATAATAATAATAATAATAATAATGATAATAATAATAATAATAATAATAATAATAATAATAATAATAATAATAATAACGGATTAACATATGGCACTCAGTACATCAAAGTACGATGTGACCAGAAAAATTATTGATTATTACAGACATTTTTCTCTGTACATTTACAATGGTTTGATAACATCATTTCTTTTCTCTGTAACTTCATCAATAAATATACATGGAGAAAATTTTAACAAGTTCTTGTGCTTATTTTCTTTAACCTTTATTTTTTCATTATAGGCCTCCAGCAACGAAGACTAAATTATTCACGCCTTCTCTTAACAAGTAAGAATTCTTGCAGATTCCGTTTCAGAAGAATAATATGCTTATAGGAGCTGGCATTGACGGAGTAGACCCACAATGAGAGTTTGACTTTTTTGTTATTGGAATAATAAATTCTTGCCAGTCTCAATAACTTGAAATCAGTGTTTTTACTATAGTTCTCAATAGAACCTACACTTTTTCACAGCTCATACATTTTATTTCCATGGGAAACTACACTTTTACGCCATAATTGATTACCTTGCTAATATGTTTTTTAATATATACGTGTGCTAAAAAGTGCGCCAGAATCTAAAGTGGTTGCATTTTCATCTGTACTGTTTACTTGAATTTGTGTAAGTAATTACTGTTAGACTCTCTTTTTTTATTTACACAACTGTGATATATTCAAACATCTGGGTCAAATGTTACATAATTATGAATGCAAAGTTTATCCATTCAATAAAAATACCTCATACCATGCCCCGCCCATTTTACTCAGGTAATGAAATATCAGTATTTCCTGCAGAAAGTCACTGAATTTTTTTTTGTCATTGATTTATTTATTTATTTGTTTATTTATTTTTTTTTTTTAAAGGGGGGAGGGCACTCTGACTTATGTGATCATATAAGTAGCAAATGGGTCTTTTTTCTTCTCCCATACTCCACTTCCCTTCTTACCTTCCACCGCTTCAAAACCAACACCTTTTCACTCTTACCCGGCCAACCGACTATAATTCGACCCACCCAACCGGAACTTACCGTTGGCTGGACTTCACGAAAGTGA